>NC_053025.1:55687240-55805605 GCF_003073215.2 Triticum urartu | reverse complement strand
CCCATAGGGCCCTCCGGGGCAGGTGGACCCTCCCGGTGGACCCCCGGAACCCCTCCAGTGGTCCCGGTACAATACCGGTAACCCCCCGAATTATTCCGGTGACCGTATGATGACTTCCCATATATAAATCTTTACCTCCGGACCATTCCGGAACTCCTCGTGACGTCCGGGATCTCATCCGGGACTCCGAACAACATTCGGTGACCACGTACATACTTTCCCTATAACCCTAGCGTCATCGAACCTTAAGTGTGTAGACCCTACGGGTTCGGGAGTCATGCAGACATGGTCGAGACAACTCTCCGGTCAATAACCAACAGCGGGATCTGGATACCCATGTTGGCTCCCACATGCTCCACGATGATCTCATCGGATGAACCACAATGTCAAGGATTCAATCAATCCCGTATACAATTCCCTTTGTCCATCGATACGATACTTGCCCGAGATTCGATCGTCGGTATCCCGATACCTTGTTCAATCTCGTTACCGGCAAGTCTCTTTACTCGTTCCGTAACACATCATCCCGTGATCAACTCCTTGGTCACATTATGCACATTATGATGATGTCCTACCGAGTGGGCCCAGAGATACCTCTCCGTTTACACGGAGTGACAAATCCCAGTCTCGATTCGTGCCAACCCAACAGACACTTTCGGAGATACATGTAGTGTACCTTTATAGCCACCCAGTTACGTTGTGACGTTTGGTACACCCAAAGCATTCCTACGGTATCCGGGAGTTGCACAATCTCATGGTCTAAGGAAATAATACTTCACATTAGAAAAGCTTTAGCATACGAACTACACGATCTTTGTGCTAGGCTTAGGATTGGGTCTTGTCCATCACATCATTCTCCTAATGATGTGATCCCGTTATCAACGACATCCAATGTCCATGGTTAGGAAACCGTAACCATCTATTGATCAACGAGCTAGTCAACTAGAGGCTTACTAGGGACATGGTGTTGTCTATGTATCCACACATGTATCTGAGTTTCCTATCAATACAATTCTAGCATGGATAATAAACGATTATCATGAACAATGAAATATAATATAATAATAACTAATTTATTATTGCCTCTAGGGCATATTTCCAATAGTCTCCCACTTGCACTAGAGTCAATAATCTAGTTCACATCGCCATGTGATTAACACTCACAGGTCACATCGCCATGTGACCAACATCCAAGAGTCTACTAGACTCAATGATCTAGTTCACATCACTATGTGATAAACACTCAAAGAGTTCTGGGTTTGATCATGTTATGCTTGTGAGAGAGGTTGTAGTCAACCGGTCTTGCCATATTCAGATCCCTATGTATTTCACAAAACTTTATATCATATCGTAGATGTTGCTACCACGTTCCACTTGGAGCTATTCCAAATTGTTGCTCCATTATACGTATCCGGTATCTCTACTCAGAGCTATCCGGATAGGTGTTAAGCTTGCATCGACGTAACTCTTTACGTCGAACTCTTTATCACCTCCATAACCGAGAAACATTTCCTTATTCCTCTAAGGATAATTTTGACCGCTATCTTGTGATCTAGTCCTAGATCACCTTTGTACCCTCTTGCCAGACATGTGGCAAGGCACACATCAGGTGCGGTACTCAGCATGGCATATGGTATAGGGCCTATGACAAGAGCATAGGGGACGACCTTCGTCCTTCCTCTTTCTTCTGCCGTGGTCAATCTTTGAGTCTTACTCAACTTCACACCTTACAACTCAGGTGAGAACCCATTCTTTGACTGATCTATTTTGAACTCCTTCAAAAACATGTCAAGGTGTGCGTTCTTTGAAAGCACCATCAGGCGTCTTGATCTATCTCTATAGATCTTGATGCCCAATATGTAAGCAACTTTATCCAGGTCTTCCTTTGAAAAACACTCTTCAAACAACCGTTTATGCTTTCCAGAAATTCTACATTATTTCGGATCAACAATATGTCATCCACATATGCTTATCAGAAATGTTGTAGTGCTCCCACTCACTTTCTTGTAAATACAAGTTTCTAACAAACATTGTATAAACCTAAAAGCTTTGATCACTCCATCAAAACATATACTCCGATTCCGAGATGCTTGCTCTAGTCCATAGAAGGATTGCTGGAGCCAGCATACCTTTTAGCATCCTTAGGATCGACAAAACCTTTTATTGTATCACATACAACTTTTCTTACAAAAACTGGTAAGAAAACTTGTTTTGACATCCATCTGTAAGATTTCATAATCGAAAAATACAGCTAATGCTAACATGATTCCGATGGACTTAAGCATCGCTACGGGTGAGAAATTCTCATCGTAGTCAACTCCTTGAACTTGTGAAAAGATTCTTTCCCATAAGTCAAGCTTCATAGACGGTAACATTACCGCCCACGTCCGTCTTCTTCTTAAAGATCCATTTATCTCAATGGCTTGCCGATCAACAGGCAAGTCCACCAAAGTCCATACTTTGTTCTGATATATGGATCCTATCTTGGATTTCATGGCTTCTAACCATTTGTCGGAATACGGGCCCACCATCTCTTCTCCATAGCTCGTAGGTTCATTGTTGTCTAACAACATGATATCTAAGACAGGATTACTGTACCACTCAGGAGTAGTACATATCCTTGTCGACCTACGAGGTTCGATAGCAACTTGATCCGAAGCTTCATGATCACTATCATTAACTTCCTCTTCAACAGATGTAGGCACCACAGAAAACATCTTTCTGTGTTGCATCACTCTCTGGTTGAAGTAAAGGTTCGACAACCTCATCAAGTTCTATCTTCCTCCCACTCAATTCTTTCGAGAGAAACTCCTTCTCAAGAAAGGACCCGTTCTTAGCGACAAACAATTTGCCCTCGAATCTGAGATAGAAGGTGTACCCAACTGTCACCTTTGGGTATGAAGATGTGTTTGTCCGCTTTGGGTTCGAGCTTCTCCAGCTGAGGCCTTAAGCATCGCAGCCCCAAACATTAAGAAACGACAACTTTGGTTTCTTGCCAAACCAATGTTCACACGACGTCGTTTCAACGGACTTAGATGGTGTCCTATCTAAAGTGAATGCAGCTGTCTCTAACACATATCCTCAAAAATAAAAACGGTAGATCGGTAAGAGACATCATCGATCGCACCATATCTCATAAGGTTCGATTACCACGTCCGGACACACCATTTATCTGTGGTGTTCCAGGTGGCTTCAACTGTGAAACAATTCCACAATGTCTTAAGTGATTGCCAAACTCATAACTCAGAAATTCTCATCGATCAGATCGTAGGAATTTGATCTTCTTGTTATGATGGTTCTTAACTTCACTCTGAAATCACTTGAACTTTTCAAATGTTTCAGACTTGTGCTTCATTAAGTAAATATACCTATATCTACTAAAATCGTCAGTGAAGATGAGAAAATAGAGATATCCACCGCACGCTTCAATTCTCATTGGATCACACGCATCAGCATGTATGATTTCCAACAAGTCACTTGCCCGTTTTATTTTACCTGAAAATGGGGTCTTAGTCATCCTACCCATGAGGCATGGCTCGCATGTGTCAAGCGATTCAAAATCAAGTGACTCCAAACATCCATCGACATGGAGTTTCTTCATGCATCTTACGCCAATATGACCTAAGCGGCAGTGCCACAAGAAAGTGGTACTATCATTATTAACTCTACATCTTTTGGCGTGAACATGCGTATTACTACGACCGAGATTCAACGAACCATTCCATAGGGTGCGTGACCATGAAAGGTATTATTCATGTAAACAGAATAACCATTATTCTCTAACTTAAATGAATAACCGTATTGCAATGAACATGACCTAATCATATTCATGCTCAACGTAGACACCTGATAACATTTATCTAGGTTCGATACTAATCCCGAAGGCAGATGGAGCGTGCGATGGTGATCTCATCAACTTTGGAAACACTTCCAACACACATCGTCACCTCGCCCTTAGCCAGTTTCCGTTTAGTCCGTAGCTTTTGCTTCAAGTCACCAATAATAGCAACTGAACCGGTATCCAATACCCAGGTGCTACCAGGAGTACTAGTGAGGTACACATTAATAACATGTATATACTTTGTTGAAGTTGCCAGCCTTCTTATCTACCATGTATTTGGGTTGATTCCGCTACCAGTGACCGTTCTCCTTACAATAGAAGCACTCAGTCTCGGGTTTGGGTTCAACCTTGGGTTCCTTCACTGGAGCGGCAACTGGTTTGCCATCCATGAAGTTTCCCTTCTAGCCCTTGCCCTTCTTGAAACCAGTGGTCTTGTTAAACCATCAACACTTGATGCTCCTTCTTGATTTCTACCTTTTGCGGTCTTAAGCACCGCGAACAGCTTCGAGATCAACTCCATCCCTTGCATGTCATAGTTCATCACGAAGATCTAGTAGCTTAGTGATAGTGGCTAGAGAACTCTATCAATCACTATCTTATCTGGAAGTTTGACTCCCACTTGATTTAAGTGATTGTAGCACCCAGACATTCTGAGCACATGCTCACTAGCTGAGCTATTCTCCTCCATCTTGCTGGCAAAAGAACTTGTCAGAGGTCTCACACCTCTCAACACGGGCATGAGCCTGAAATCCCAATTTCAGCTCTTGGAACATCTCATATGTTCTATGGCGTTCAAAACGTCATTGGAATCCCGATTTTAAGCCGTAAAGTATGGTGCACTAAACTATCAAGTAGTCATCAGGACGTGTCTGTCAGGTGTTCACAACATCCACAGACGACGTTGTAGGGGTTTGCACATCGAGCGGTGCATCAAAGACGTAAGCCTTCTGTGTAGAAGTGAGGACACTCCTCGGACTACGGACCTAGTCCGCATCATTGCTTACAATATCTTTCAACTTAATCTTCCTCTAGGAACGTATTGAAACAGGGAGCTACAACGTGAGCTATTTATCTACAACATATTTGCAAAGACAATTTAGACTATGTTCATGATAATTGAGTTCATCTAATCAATTTATTTAATGAACTCCCACTCAGATAGACATCCCTCTAGTCATCTAAGTGAAACATGATCTGAATCGACTAAGCCGTGTCCGATCATCACGTGAGACGGACTAGTCATCAACGGTGAACATCTCATGTTGATCGTATCTTCTATATGACTCATGTTCGACCTTTCGGTCTTCCGTGTTCCGAGGCCATGTCTGTACATGCTAGGCTCGTCAAGTCAACCTAAGTGTTTCGCATGTGTCCCGAGGCCATGTTTGTACATGCTAGGCTCGTCAACACCCGTTGTATTCGAACGTTAGAATCTATCACACCCGATCATCACGTGGTGCTTTCAAACAACGAACCTTCGCAACGGTGCACAGTTAGGGGGAACACTTTTCTTGAAATTTTAGTGAGGGATCATCTTATTTAAGCTACCGTCGTTCTAAGCAAATAAGATGTAAAACATGATAAACATCACATCCAATCAAATAGTGACATGATATGGCCAATATCATTTTGCTCCTTTTGATCTCCATCTTCGGGGCTCCATGATCATCGTTGTCACCGGCATGACACCATGATCTCCATCATCATGATCTCCATCATCGTCTCTTCTTGAAGTTGTCTTGTCATCTATTACTTCTACTACTATGGCTAACGCTTTAGCAATAAAGTAAAGTAATTACATAACGTTTATGTTGACACGCAGGTCATAAATAAATTAAGACAACTCCTATGGCTCCTGCCGGTTGTCATACTCATCGACATGCAAGTCGTCATTCCTATTACAAGAACATGATCAATCTCATACATCACATATATCATTCATCACATCCTTTTGGCCATATCACATCACACGGCACATGCTGCAAAAACAAGTTAGACGTCCTCTAATTGTTGTTGCAAGTTTTTACGTGGCTGCTATAGGTTTCTAGCAAGAATGTTTCTTACCTACGCGAAAACCACAATGTGATATGCCAATTTCTATTTACCCTTCATAAGGACCCTTTTCATCGAATCCGATCCGACTAAAGTGGGAGAGACAGACACCCGCTAGCCACCTTATGCAACTAGTGCATGTCAGTCGGTGGAACCAGTCTCACGTAAGAGTACGTGTAAGGTCGGTCCAGGCCGCTTCATCCCACGATGCCGCCGAATCAAGATAAGACTAGTAATGGCAAGTAAATTGACAAAATCGATGCCCACAACTGCTTTGTGTTCTACTCGTGCATAGAAACTATGCATAGACCTAGCTCTGATACCACTGTTGGGGATCGTAGCAGAAATTTAAAATTTTCTACGCATCACCAAGATCAATCTATGGAGTAAACTAGCAACGAGGGGAAGGAGAGTGCATCTACATACCCTTGTAGATCGCTAAGCGGAAGCGTTCAAGGAGGGATTCTCGATCTCTAGTGGAGGAGACCTGCGAGCATACGAGTGGGAGGGAACGTGAGGCCCAAGTTCGGAGTCTCTTGCTATCTTTACTATATCCCTCTTCCGTCCCGTTTAGATCGCTAGCTGGAAGCTGAATGGTGGAGAGTAGAGGAATCACATTGGGGGGACGTTCCTGCACGCAATGATGGCGTTCGAAAGGTGTGTATAAAGAGTAGACGTTGTTCTTAGAACAAATGGTCACGGTACCAGTGAGGGAGTTGCATATAGCAGCTCGGGTGCCTTCTGACTGAATGAGATCCAACTGGATCTACTCCCGGTAACTAGTCACTGATGTCAGTCTCAGGAGAACCCGCGTTGTTGTTCCGAGTGGTGCCTACAGGCCCGACGGCAGGGCTCGCGAGTGGTACACGACACCTCCGCCTGTGAGGTCGTCCGGACCATGTTCTCTACTGGGTTGATACCTGGCGCCACTCCTAGAACAAACCTGTCGCGCATACAAACATAACGTGGTCGTTCTTGGGGAGGGCGACACCCTTTATTAAAGAGTCACATATGACCTTGGATCCATGGGAGGACGGGATATACTCATAAGAGCAACTCTGTTTCGCGTTCGGTCAAGAGAGTTGTATACCATCATGTGATTTTCCGCGGTTAAGAACTTGTATCGCTTTCGTTGTGGTGGGGGGTTTTCGAAACTGTTGACCTAGAGCGTCGGCGTTATCACGGCTACACATTCTACCGAGGAAGGACATGAAGAGTGATGGTTATCAGAACTCCGGGGTAACGATGGAATCCTACACCGATAATGACAAGGACAGATACTACGGAAGGATCGAGGAGATCTGGGAGCTGAGCTACGTGGAGAGAAGGTCCCGATGTTCCGTGTCAGATGGGCCAAGAGCGTCCTAAAAGAAGACCGGTATTTCACCACCATGGTTATACCCGAAGCCAAATCCAAGACCCGCGGGCGCAAACGTCACCGCGAAAAATGAGCCATGGGTACTGGCTTCCCAAGTGGACCAATGCTTCTTCATTACCGACCCGTCAAAGCCCAGTCGTGTTGTCGTGAGGAGAGGCAAAAGGAAGATCATCGGAATGGATGGAGTCGCCAATGAGCAAGACTTCGACAAGTATGGCGACCCGAAGATGGAACATGACGACGACGATGAAGTGCCATACACCACAAGAAGAAGCAGGACCACCCTACCTAAAGGACGTCCGTTCAACAGAAGAACTCCATTTGCGAAAAAGAAGGGCAAGAAGATTGTGAAAAGATAGCTAGCTAAGATCGATTGTATTTAAATCGTAGCCTTCATTTCTCGATTGTATTTTCATGGGCACTTTTTGAAATATCATGAATATTTTTAAATTTCATGGACACTCGATCTCGATCCCCCTCCATCTCGATCGCTATCCCACCTCGCCAGATCCGGTCCCCCTCGCCGCCGAGCACCCCCCGGTCCACCGGCCGCCGCCGCCGACCCCCCGCACCCTCGATTCCCCTACTCAACCCGCCGCCGACCCCCCGCACCCCTCCCCTACTCAACCGCCGCCGCCGACCCCCCGCACCCTCCCCCGCTCCACCGGCATTACTGTTTGATGATATTTTTTAAAAAATTATTACTGTCTTATAAAAAAAATTACTGTTATGATTTAAACAAGTTTGAACATATTTAAACACAAATAAGTATCAAACAGCATTTTAAATGCATAAAAAAATTGTCGCCAGATCCGGTCCCCCTCGCCGCCGAGCACCCCCCGGTCCACCGGCCGCCGCCGCCGACCCCGCACCCTCGATTCCCCTACTCGCGCCGACCCCCCGCACCCCTCCCCTACTCAACCGCCGCCGCCGACCCCCCGCACCCCGCGCACCCTCCCCCGCTCCACCGGCATTACTGTTTGATGATATTTTTAAAAAATTATTACTGTCTTATAAAAAAATATTACTGTTATGATTTAAACAAGTTTGAACATATTTAAACACAAATAAGTATCAAACAGCATTTTAAATGCATAAAAAAAATTTGTGGAGCCTGGGAATCACCCAGGACCTCCTGGTGTGAGAACTGGCTGCTGACCAGTTGAGCTAGTAGAGGGGACTTGATGTGGATCAGCTCAGGTGGAGATAACCTGTTGGCTCGAGCAAAATACTAATGGCGCACCAGGGTGAGGTGCGCCATTAGCATGGATGTACTTATGGCGCACCGAGGGGTGGTGCGCCATTAGTATTGTGCCGCCCCCGCCCATCCATACTTCCTCCCGGCCCAAACCTATCGATCCCCTCTCTCTCCCTCGATCCCCTTCCCCTCTCCTCTCCCGACGCCGCTGCCCCGCCGCCTCGACGCCGCCCCGACGCCGCCCCGCCGCCCGACGCCGACGCCGCCCTTGCCGACGCCGCCCCTTGCCCCTGCGCCCCTGCGCCTCGACGCCCGACGTCTCCAACCACCGCCTCGACGCAAGCAGAGGGGCTTCTCCTCCCCCTCGACGCCAGGCAAGCAGAGCGGCTCCTCCTCCCCTTCGACGCCAAGCAAGCAGAGCGGCTCCCTCTCCCTCGACGCCAAGCCAGGTGAGCTGCCCCCTCCCCCCTCGGCTGCTTGCTTCTATCCATCCTAACCCTAGGTTGGTTGCATTGCTGCCCCGTCCCTCGTTTGTGATGATTCTATGCTACAAGATCCAATCCAGTCTGACCATGCCTAGCCCCTTCTCCATTACAGCAGCCCACCACACTCCTCTCGAGGAGGAGAGGAGAGGAGAAACCCGCGCAGCGCCATGATTTCCCGCACGGCCTCGGCACCGTCTCCTCCCCTCCAAGCTCCATTGAATCCAAGCTGCTGCTAAGGTGAGCTTTTGCATCTGAATTTTGCATCTGAATTCTCCTCCTCTCCTCCCCTCGGCACCTATGTACTCATTTTGCATCTGAATTTACTTTCTGGAAATATGGATTAACTTTCCTGAAATTTGAGCTTTTCTTAACTAATCAAGAACTCCCCTCTGTATGTGAAACACCTATGCATGACTAATTCTGCACAGCAACATGTCACTTCTGTTAAATTTTGATTTCTGAATGTTTCTGATGTGCAAGCATATCTAGATTAGTAGGACTCTAGTCATGCTGGTCGTTGGTGATATCTGCATTCCTACTGTTTGGTGGTGTTGACTGTTTTCTGTAGTTCTCTGAATTGCACATGTTTATTTCGATCCATTAGACCTTTTCAGGACTAACTTAGGTTGGGATTTATATTATTGTCACAACCTTCCTGGAAGGTTCGAGTGAGCCTGCATGCCCATTGATGGGCACCCCTTGTCAGTTGGACCATCTTTAGGTTTCCTGTGTTTCTGAATGTGAAAGCATATCTTGACCCCTGGAACTTTGCATGGCTAGTAGATCGACGGTGGTATCCACATACGTATTGACTAGATATGTGTTGACTGTTACTGTAGGATTCTGATATGCAAGTTTTTTTGGATCCATAGAACCCCTGCACAGCTATTTTTTCATGTTTCTGATGCGAACCTTAATTTGCATTGATGCCTTCCCGTTGTCATTTGGATATGGCTTGTTTAGGTTTCTCACATGCAAGTTTATTTGGATCCATTGCACCTTTGCGTTACAAATTATGAAACTGATGCAATTTGTTTGGTGGGCTTTCGTGGAAATGTGCATCAACTTTCCTGAAAGTTAAGCTTGTCTTGACTAGGTGTAATTATGAACTGGACGCGCTTTATGACTAGATGGTGATGCTAGGTGTGTTGATGTATACTTGCTGTCAATTGGATCATGCTTCTTTAGGTTTCATTGGTCAGGCTGTCAATTTTCTTGTGGAATGTGGGTGTCAACGCTACTTTGATGTCAATTGGATCATTCTTCTTTAGGTTTCATTGGTTGGCTGTTATTTTGTTTGCTGCCGTCTTTGTCTAGTAAAACTGCCTGATTAGGTTTCTGTTCAACCTCAGAATGCTTTCAGTTCTGTTTTGTCAGGCTGATATTGACTATACTGTTTAGTTTATACACTAGTTACCCAGAAAGTTGGTCTTCCTCCTAGCAAGAATATACAGTATTAGATAATACATGATGGACAGTACTACTTGTCTATTTACAATGAGACAGGGGGCCCGTGGTATCATTATGGGGCTGTGCTGCT
Source organism: Triticum urartu (assembly GCF_003073215.2). Lineage (NCBI taxonomy): Eukaryota > Viridiplantae > Streptophyta > Magnoliopsida > Poales > Poaceae > Triticum > Triticum urartu. The sequence continues at coordinate 55,795,111 of NC_053025.1, read as the reverse complement.
GTATTATGCCTATAAAAACACTTGTTTGGTCAATTAAACAGGGCATTGAAAATTGACAGGGCATTTTTGTTTTCTGTTGAACCTAAGCAATTTCATACGCTTGACAAAGTTGATGCTTTATTCCTGATGTATAATTTGTTTGTCACATGCTACTGTTGATCCCAAGTTTGATGCATAACAATTGTTGTATGAGTTCTCCAAATGAACAGGAGTACTCATCTATTTTGATATGAAATCACCATGATAGGTCCACATGCTACTGTTGTCAACATGATAAATAGTTTCAGTTAGTACACGGTGCCGAGCGCTGTTGGGCCAGGCCCAAAACAGGGCACGGGCACGCGCGGCCTTGGCTGCGCCGTATCTCACTCCGTATCCACCGCGCCCTCCCCAAACGGCACACGTTGAATGCGGCGTCGTGGGAGAGGTCGTGGGGGTTACTTTATTTGGGAATGCGGAACGTCCGCCCCCTCCCTCTTTATAAGCAGGGGAAACAGGGGCAGTTCGCCCACTTGCCTGTTGCCGTTCCCAATCTCAGAAATCTCCGCCGCTCCCTCGCCTTCCCAAAGCAGAGAGAGAAAGAGCAGCGCTTCGCCCCCCCATTGCCACCAGCTCCACCACGCCGTCGACCTCCTCCACTGCTTCCGCCATGGCTCCAAAAGCCGACAAGGGGAAGGCCGTGAAGACGACCGAGGCGCAGCGGCTCGCGGCGCTGCGGAAGGAGCGGTCCGTCTTCCCCCCCAAGCTTGGCACGAAGGAGCTGAGGGAGAACTACTACCTTTTCTGGTCGGCGGAGACGCGCGCGCATCCGCGCACAAAGGTACTCCCCGCCGCCGCTTGGAAGAAGGCTCCGAACGGATACCCCTTTTTTGCTCTGTTCTTCTACTGCGGGCTCTGCCCGCCTTTTTCTGATTTCTTCTGCGACATCATGAATACCTATGGATTCCACCTCCTTGACTTCACCCCCAATGCCGTCCTGACAATGGCAGTTTTCGCGCATCTCTGCGAAAACTTTGTCAGAGTCCTTCCCAACGTAGCCCTCTTCCGCCACTTCTTCATCCCCCGAGTAGAGAGAGGAGAGGCTCTATCCGATGGAATCGCCTGGATCTCAAGGGCCGGCAAGAAGGAAACCTATCTGGAGGGAGAATTCCGCGGCAAGTGGGAGGAGTGGAGAGCTGATTGGTGCTGGATTGACGAGGAGAGCCCGCAGCCATTCACCACCCGACGCCGAACCCCAGTAACCCGCGGCAGCGATTGGAGTGACGTGGCCCCGGAGGACGACAAGCTGAAGATTGCTGTCACCAGGATCCTGCGCCTGAGGCTTGCCGGGCTTACTGTTGGCGCTGTTGGCGCAGACTTCCTTCGCCACCGCATCGCCCCTCTGCAGGAACGGGGGAGGCCCACTTGGGAGTTCAAGAACGCGGCAGATATCATGAGGCTGCGGCCGGGCCTCAACTACAATTTCACAGTCCTGGAGCTCAACGCGATGCTGTAGGAACTGTTCAAGTATGACCCCCAACATCCCGAGGTGTTCAGGTTGCCGGGGGGCGTCGTGCCTTTGTGCAACAATTCCGCGCTCGACCGCATCCGTGCAATGATGCCGGAGTGCGACTCGCACGGGATTGCGCCAACTTGGCAGGAGCCTGCAGATGAGGTCGTGCAGCAGTTCTTCGACGACTTGGTGGAGGTGCCAATCCTCCCCGACGAGAAGGACGGCCTCACCCGCGACACCACGGATGCGGAGATGGCGCTCATCGCCACTAGGCTGGAGGAGGCAGCGGCAGCCGCAGCCGCGGGTGAATTTGGATTCACTATGGAGGAGGCAGATGCAGCGGAGGCGGCAAGCCGTGCCGAGCGAGGGGAACCTGCCGGCAAGAAGGAGCTTATCGGGCGTGACGCCGAGCCGAGCGAGCCTGCCAAGGACACGAGCGGCTCGTTGGAAATCAACTCTTCTTCCTCCTCATCTTCGAGCAGCTTGCCGCAAGCAGAGCCTCCATCCCCACCAAGAAGGCGTCTCCGCAAGGTCGGTGATGTGGCGGAGCAGCAAGCGGGTCAACAGTCGCTACGCCGCGTGACACGCTCGACCACGGCAAACACCGTTGCCGCGGGAGCGCCTCATGCTACGACGGCAACTGCAGCGGAGTCTAGCCGGACCACCGCTTCAGTCCCTACCGCTACTCACGCCGCGCCGACAGCCGGAGCGGGGTCGTCTCAGACCGCTGCCACTGCTCCCGCCAAGCGGCCAAGGGAAGCTTCTCCTCCGCCTCCTCGCGCCGGGCGCGCGCCGGATTTCGACTTCTCCGCGTTCAGCTCCGACGAGGAAGAAGAAGAAGAGTAAGCTTCTCTTGCTGTACTTGCATTTATTCAATTCTTGCTGTTGGTCTTGTTTCTCACTTGCTTTTCCCTGAATCTGTTCCTCTTTAGGACTCTGGCCCAGAGAGCGGCAAAGAGAGCTAAGGCCCCGGTGATCATCATTGAGGACGAGCCCACTGCGACAGCAGGTGGCGCGCCCGAGACAACCTTGCCGGAGCCGGCGACTTTCCTCCAGGGCAGCCCCAGCATAAGTGTGTGAATTACTTTCTGCGGCGAGGCGCGCATGGGTACTTGTCTTTGCTGATATCTGCTTGTTGACTTGTGTAGGAGCCGAGCAGCCCCACCAGGAGCCAAGGGAGAATTCCCCGACAAGGGAAAACTCTCCGGCAAGGGAGGGCTTCCCGGTAAGGGAGAAGTCTCCGGCAAGGGAGGGTTCTCCGGCAAGGGACGGCACCAGCGGCCCCCCGACGGCGGAGACCACTACTGCAGAGCCTGGTGCAGGTACTCCTCTTGCTTCAAAACTTCCCTTGGGTTCTTCTTCTTTTGATCTTCTTGAGTTTTTGCTGGATTTTGCTTGACTCTTTTCCCCTTGCCGGCTGTCAGACCCATCTGCTGTGGAGCGGATGGAGACCGAGGTCGCCGCCGAGGACGTAGCCGGCGCGGGTGATCCCGCCGGCGCCGAGGCCGCCAAGGCTGGCGCCGCGGCGACTGGCGAGGGATCTGGCGATCGTACTGACGGCCCAGAGGCCGCAGGAGCTCCAGGCGCTACACCGACCACCGACCCGTTCGCCGAAGCCGCAACGCCAAGCACCGAGGAGCCCCAGCCGGGCGTTTACTTGAAGGCCGGCGAAGGCGTCTTCATCAACCTCCCCTGGGCGTCAAGCTCCAGGGCGCCGATCGAGGGGGAGATCTTCGACGGAGAAGTGCTTGCCTCCGCGGGGTTGAAGCTGGTCGACGCGCCAAGCAGCAGCAGCAACGAGCCCAAAGAAGAGAGGCTGCTACGGAGGTTGATGTCGCTCTACCGCGCGCGGCAAGCCAAGCTGGAGTCCCGCGAGGCGCTTGTCGCGAAGGCGGGAGCAGACATTGAAAAACGCGCGGAAGAGCTCGGGGGTTTCCACCGGGAAGCCGTCCGATCCCTGGCGGAGGAGCGGGAGCAGCTCGCTCAAGCGCAGAAGGCCTTTCTCCTCGAGAAGGCCGAAGCCGAAGAGCTGCAGCGACTTGCCGCTGTGAAGCTAGCCGCGGAGGAGGGCAAGCTGGCGCAGCGGAAGGTCAATCTCGACGCCCACGAGGAAGAGCTTGCCTCGCGCGAGGAAAAGCTCAGTGGAGCCCTCAAACAAGCAGAGGACGCCGCTGCTGCCGCCGAGGCCGCCAAGGAGGAGTTGAAGACGAAGGTGGCGCAGCTCGAAGCCGATCTCGCCGAGAAGGGCAGAGAGCTCAGCGCCGCCAAGGTCTCCAACGTGGATCTTGAGTTGAAGCTAACCACTTTGACCAAGACTCTGGACAGCGCCAAGAAGCGGGAGGCGGCCTTGAAGGAGGAAATCAAGGCCGACAAGGCGCTGCTGGAGAGCGCTGCCGCCGCCCAGAACACCTTCAGGGAGACTGTGACGCACTGGACGGAGAGTCTGGTGAACGCCGCCACAGATATCGACAAGGAGCTGGCGCAGCTGGGGATGGAAGATCTTGGGTATCCCTCCGACGACAACCTCCAACCCAGCGCCAAGCTCGTCCTGTTCTTCAAGGGCGTGGCGACGGCCCTCCAGCGACTCCGAGAGAGGATCCCCAAGCAGCTGGCCGACGAATCGCGCAAGATCTGCGCCGGAGCCCTCCAGAAAGTGTTGATGAAGGTGGCCTTCCGCAATCCGGGCCTCCGCCTCACCAACATCCTCAGGACCTTGCCGCCAGAGGCTGACCTAGAGGAGCTCAAGGCCCTTGTCGCACCCATTGTGGACAAGGTGAGCGGGATTAAGAGGGTCGAAGGCGATCGCGTAGATTAGGCCGCCCATTTCTTCTTTCCTTGTCGCTGTTTGACATGTTATGAAAACAGACTATTAGAGCCGCGACAAGTTATCCTTGTAATATAACTTTTATTCTGGGCAATTATTGCAACGTTATTCCCTTTACTTGATCCCTCCCTTTGTATGTCTTTTTACCCTACGCTTTTAGGGAACTTGCCGGTGCAGGCACCTTAGCCGCGAGCGCTGAGTGCGGGATGTCAGCAGCCTGCTGGCGGTGCCGCTACCGGTAAGAAACCTTGTCGCAACTAGTTGCAGCTCACTTAAGTTGCTGAGCGGACTCGAAACAAAGTAAGGGCGCTAGCGGCTCACTTAATTTGCTGAGCGGACTCGAAACAAAGTAAGGGCGCTAGCAGCTCACTTAATTTGTTGAGCGGACTCGAAACAAAATAAGGGCGCAACTAGCTACGAGTTGGTTCCTCCGCGCACAGGTTTTTCATACAAAGTGCGGTCGTTCAAGGGAGATAACTTAAAATTTAAAAAAATTGATTGCTCAAACTTTGGCAACTTAGCTTTTTCTGTTGTTTGCTTCCCGGCAAGGCGAAACTTTCTTGAACGGCGCCTGGTCCATACCATCGTCTTCTCCTTTCCTCCCCGGCAAACTTGTGGGCGAGGGGAATCTTGCTTTCAAAAGAAAGAAGAGACAATACAGATATGCGCCTTTACGGCTCGTTATTGCTTACCGGGGTTTAGGTGCTGCACAAAGTGTCAGATCATACATGCCAAAAAAAATGAGAAGCATGAAATCGACAAAATGTGCGGAGCACATAAGCTCTACTTATGCACGGGGTCTGCGCCCGGCTTTGTACAAAGGATTACATGCAACAGCGGCAAGACTTGTACAAAAGGTGGTTGCCAGAACAGGTTCCGACAACCGCGCCTTACGGGTAAAACTTACGAAGATGCTCAATGTTCCAGGAGTTGCTCACCGGAATGCCATCTTCGGTCTCAAGGCGGACAGCGCCAGGCCTAGTGACTCGTTTCACCCGGTAAGGGCCTTCCCACTTCAGCGTCAACTTGTTAGAATTCTTGGCGGACTGAACTCGCCGAAGAACAAGGTCGCCTTCCTCGAGACTTCTGGCGTTAACTTTGCGGCTATGGTAGCGGCGCAAAGCTTGCTGGTAGCGAGCAGCTCGCACAGCAGCCTGAAGACGATCTTCCTTAAGGAGCAGCGCGTCATCTTGTCGCAGCTGCTCTTGCTCAAGCTCATCATAAGCGAGCACTCGAGGTGACCCGTATACGAGTTTCGTGGGGATAACTGCCTCTGCTCCATAGACTAGAGCGAAAGGTGTCTGACCAGTGGCTCGATTTGGCGTCGTCCTGATCGACCAAAGAACCACCGGCAGCTCCTCGATCCAGTTTCTTCCGCACTTGTGCAGCCTGTCGAAAGTTCTGGTCTTGATCCCGCGCAGCACTTCAGCATTTTCCCTCTCCGCTTGACCGTTGCTTCTCGGGTGAGCAACAGAAGCGAAGCAGACCTTGGCGCCAAGATCTTGGATGTACTACATGAAGGTGCAGCTCGTAAATTGTGTACCATTGTCGGTGATTATCCTGTTAGGGATTCCGAAGCGGCAAACAATCGACCTGAAGAACTTGACTGCTGACTGTGCTGTCACCTTCCTCACCGGTTCCACTTCCGGCCACTTTGTGAACTTGTCGATTGCAACGTACAAGTACTCAAAGCCCCCGACAGCACGGGGAAAGGGGCCGAGGATGTCGAGCCCCCAGACCGAAAATGGCCAGGATAAAGGGATCGTCTGGAGAGCTTGAACCGGTTGGTGTATCTGCTTGGAATGGAACTGGCACGCTTCACACTTGGTTACTTGTGCAGTTGCATCCTGGAGGGCTGTTGGCCAGAAGAAACCTTGCCGGAATGCCTTGCCGACAAGTGCTCTTGTGCCAATGTGGTGACCACATATACCTCCATGTATCTCTGCCAACAGCTTTTGTCCGTCTTCCCGGGGAATACACTTCAATTCCACACCGTTGAGCCTTTTTCTGTACAGTGTCTTGTCGACAAACTGGTACATACTTGACTGCCGGGCTACTCTTTCCGCTTCTTCTTGCTCTTCGGGAAGTTCTCCTGTCTGAAGGAAATGGACAATCTGCTGCGCCCATGCTGGAGCTTGTGGCTCGACAACAAGGACTAAAGGCGAATTTGCGGCTGCGGGAACGTCCGCTTCTACGGCGAGAACCTGGGTCTCTGCCGGAGCTTGACGTTCCCCGGCAAGCTTGCCGGAGCAAAACTTGTCGGGAGCTTCTGCTTCAACGGAACAAACCCTAGGGCTTGCCGGAGCAGACTGCTCCTCAGCGCTCTTGGCGTTGATCTTGGGGACTGCTGCGGGAACATCCGCTTCTACGGCAAGAACCTGCGGCTCTGCCGGAGCGTGACGTTCCCCGGCAAGCTTGCCGGAGCAAAACTTGCCGGGAGCTTCTGCTTCAACGGAACAAACCCTGGGGTTTGCCGGAGCAGACTGCTCCGCAGCGCTCTTGGCGTTGATCTTGGGGACCTTCTTGGCGGCGGCTTCGGGAAGCTGTGCCGGCAAATAGTCACCAGAAACCAACTTCCTCTTCTTGCTCTCTCCAGTTGATGGCGTTACGGACGGCTGATTCATCTTGAGCACAAAGATCCCTGGTTCCACAGGTAACTTAAGTGCGGCGCACTTTGACAGGCCATCTGCAATGGCGTTCTGAGCTCTTGGAACATGTTCCATTTGTAGGCCGTCAAAGTGCTCTTCTAGCTTTCTCACTTCGTGGACGTAAGCTTCCATCAATGGACTCTGATACCTCTTGTTTACTTGGCGGACGACAAGCTGTGAGTCACCCCTGACAATGAGCTTCTTGATCCCAAGGTCTGCCGCGATCCGGAGACCGGCAAGCAAGCCCTCATACTCTGCAGTATTGTTTGTTGCTTGCTCCTTGGGAAAGTGCATCTGGACTACGTACTTGAGGTGCTCTCCGGTGGGTGCGACAAGCAGCACACCAGCGCCGGCGCCTTGCAGCGAAAAGGCACCATCAAAGTACATCAGCCACTCTTTGCTTGCTTCCTTGTCGGGGATGCTCGTTTCTGGAATTTCTTCATCTGGTGTTGGCGTCCATTCTGCTATAAATTCTGCCAATGCTCTGCTCTGGATAGTTGAAGTACTTTCAAATTTGAGGCCAAAGCTTGACAGTTCCAGTGCCCACTCAACAATCCTGCCTGTCGCTTCTGGATTCTGCAGTATCCTCTTCAGCGGAAAGCGAGTGACAACTGTGATCTCATGTGCTTGGAAGTAATGGCGCAGCTTTCTCGAGGCCATGAGAAGGCCGAAAAGCAACTTCTGCACGCCAGAGTACCTTGACCTAGCCCCCTGCAGAAGGGAACTGACAAAGTAAACTGGGCGCTGCACCATTTTCTTCTGTATCTCCTCGTGCATCTGCGTAGATTCATCTTTGTCGGGACCAGAGCTTGTCGGGGAAGCCTCCTGCTTGTCACTGGATGCGCTTGCCGTGGTTGCTGGCTCATCATCCGCCTCCCTCTCTACTACTAACGCAGCACTAACCACTTGATTGGTTGCCGCTATATACAGCAGCAACTTCTCTTGTGGCTTAGGTGCGACAAGTATTGGAGGGGAGGACAGGTATCCCTTCAAGTCTTGCAGCGCAGCCTCCGCTTCCGGAGTCCATTTCATTGGACCTGCCTTTTTCAATAATTTGAAAAATGGCAGGGCACGCTCAGCAGACCTAGAGATAAACCTGCTGAGAGCAGCCACGCAACCGGCAAGTCTTTGTACATCTTTGACGTGCTTGGGTGCCTCAATCTGCTCAATGGCCTTGATCTTGTTGGGATTGGCTTCAATTCCCCGCTGAGATACGAAGAACCCGAGAAGCTTGCCGGAGGGAACTCCAAACACACACTTCTCTAGGTTGAGCTTGAGGCTGATCTTGCGCAGATTTGCAAAGGTCTCGTCTAAATCTTGGATCAAAGTTGCTCTGTCCTTGCTCTTGACCACTATATCATCCATGTAGGCTTCCACATTTCTGTGTATTTGTGGCTCAAGAGCAACATGGACTACTCTTGCAAATGTTGAACCAGCATTTTTTAATCCGAAAGGCATTCGTACGAAACAGTACGTGCCACATGGAGTAATAAATGCGGTCTTCTCCTCATCTTCTTCTGCCATGAAGATCTGATGATATCCTGAGTATGCATCAAGAAATGAAAGCAAATCACATCCGGCTGTGGAGTCAACAATCTGGTCAATGCGCGGCAAAGGAAATGGGTCTTTGGGACAAGCTTTGTTAACATCAGTAAAATCGATACAAAGTCTCCATTTCCTGTTTGCCTTGCGCACGACTACAGGATTGGCCAACCACATGGGATGGAGCACTCCTCTGACAAGGCCTGCTGCTTCCAATTTCTTGATCTCTTCTGCAATGAATTCTTGGCGCTCCACTGCCTGCTTCCTGACTTTCTGCTTGACGGGCCGCGCATGAGGACAAACGGCAAGGTGGTGCTCAATCACTTTCCTGGGAACACCGGGGATGTCAGACGGTTGCCACGCAAACACGTCAACATTCGCCCGCAGGAAAGCAACGAGCAAGCTTTCCTATTTAGGGTCGAGAGTGGAACTGATGGTGAAGGTACCACCAGTGCCGTTCTCCTTGGCGGACACCTTTTTCGTCTCTGGCGGAGCTGCCATCGTCTTCTTACACTTGCCGGTGGAGCTCGATGGTGCGTCCTCGACGGCAGTGCAGCACTCCGAAGAGGTGCGCTTGCCGGAGTGGGCATCAGAGCTCTTGCCGGACTTGGTCTTCTTCCCCCCGGGAGCTTCAGCGGCAAGTGATTTGTGATCCGCTGCGGCTGCTGCTTCCTGGTAGATCTTGTCGGCGCAGATAAGAGCATCCTTCTTGTCGCCGGGGACAGAGATGACGCTTATCGGGCCTGGCATCTTCAGCATGTTATATGCGTAATGAGAGGCCGCCATGAACTTGGCGAGTGTTGGACGGCCAAGTATCCCATTGTAAGGCAATGGAATATCGGCAACGTCAAATGTGACCCTCTCAGTCCTGAAGTTCAGCTCGCTGCCAAATGTTACCGGCAACGTGACCTTCCCCTTCGGCTTGCTCCTTCCTGGATTGATTCCTTGGAACGTGCCGGTCTCTTCGAGCTCGCTGTCAGGGATCCAGAGTTTTTGGAGTACCGCGGAGGAGATCAGGTTCAAGCCGGCCCCGCCGTCAACTAGCATCTTGGTGACTTTGAGGTTGCGGATAGTTGGTGAAACCAACATCGGCAAACACCCGACCGCAGTTGTGCGATCAGGGTGGTCCTCAATGTCAAAGATGATAGGCGTGTTGGACCACTTCAGAAGCTTGCGCGATTTGACAGGTGGTTCCGCTGCATTGACTTCCCGCACCCACTGCTTGAGTTGGCGGTGTGAAGTATGCAGGGAAGCGCCTCCGTCAACACACAAGACCTCTGTGGCTTTCTGAAACTCCTGCTCACTGGTCTCAACATCATCCATGTCTTCGTCGTCGTCGTCTTCATCGTTGTCGCGGCCGCGGGGAGGTCTGTCTCCTTGCCGCTGCTTGGCCTTGCCGCGGCGTCCTCCCCGGCCGGCGCGCTTCTTGCCGGATTCTCCAACACCTCCTTGGGCCCTCTCCTTGTCGCGTCGCTCGTACTCAGCTTTTTGCTGCTGGACAAGCTGCTCGACCTTTTTGCAGCTTTGGAGGTCATGGCCCTTGGTGCGGTGAATCTTGCAGTATTGCTTGTCGGAGCCGTCCTGCTTGTCGACGACCGCCACAGCCTGGCAGTTGGCGCACGCGGCAATCTCCTTGCCGGAGCTACCAACCTTGGCCTGCTTGGCGCCACCTTCGTTGCCGGACTGCTCAACGACTAGCACCTCTTTGCCTTTCTTCTTCCTGTTCCGCCGCCGGTTTTTATTTGCCGGGGCAGCATCCTCGCTGTCAGATCCTTCTGCTCCTGCATTCTCTCCGGGGAGTCTCCTCCCTTCCTCAGCGCGTGCACACTTGTCGGCCAGGGCATATAGCTCACTGACGTCTCTGATCCTGCACATTGCCATCTCCTCCCGCATCCTGCGGTTATGCACGTTCTGATGAAACGCGCTGATGACCGCGGCGGGGTGGACGTCTGGGATGTTGTACTGTACACGGCTGAACCTCTGAATATACTTGCGCAGGGGCTCTCCTTCCTTCTGGACGAGCAGATGAAGATCACTCTCTTGGCCATGAGGTTTGTGGCCGCCTGTAAAGGCGCCGACAAACTGATGGCATAGATCTGCCCAGGAGGATATGGAGTTGTCCGGCAAGTGCATGAGCCAGGACCTGACGTTGGGCTTGAGCACCAACGGGAAGTAGTTGGCAAGGATCTTGTCGTCCTGCCCCCCAGCAGCCTGCACCGCGATGGTGTAGATGTTGAGGAACTCCGACGGATGGGACTTGCCGTCGTACTTCTCTGGTACATCTGGTTTGAAATTCTTCGTACTGGGCCACTGGACTTGCCGCAGATCATGAGTGAACGCAGGGCAACCTACCACGTACGGCAAGTCGCCTGGTTCCCCTGGCGCATGCATGTCGACAGAGGGCCCAGCACGCTGGTCTGATTGACGTCGCGCTTCTCTTCGGCGCTCGATGCGAGTATGAGCGTCTTCTTGTTGTCGTTCTTGAAGAACTTGGCGCTGATCGCGACGAGCTCGCGGATCTGACGACGCGGTGGAGTCACTGTCGAGGTGGACCCGGCGAGTCGGCGATCTTGGCCTTCGGGGCGGAGAGTGTACAGTAGTTGCACCCCCACCAGTCTTGTCGTCTCCGGCTCGTGCCTGGCTGGCTTGCCGCGGCCGCGACGTGCTCGGCTGCCGTGGAGTGTTGCCCTTGGCGAAGCCGATGAGACTCTGGATGGTAGCCCTCCAGTCGTCGATCTTGTCCGCCGTTGGAGGGTAATCTAGGAGCAACTGAGCTCGCGCCAAAGCTTCTGCTGCAGTGGCGGGTGTCGGTGGCGAACGGTGCGAGGAGCGGGATATGCTCGGACTTCTAACCACGTTAGAAGGAGCTGTATCCCGTCCAGGCGACCGTGTCTCGCTCGCGCCAGCATGTTGGTGTGCATGGTGGTCTTGGGCACTTCGAGATCCACCAGCTCGATCTTGATCCAGCAAGCGCATGGTACCGTGAGTACCATGACGCTGCCGGTCCCGCGCCTCCTGAGACGGCCGCGGTGCATGCACGAACGCCGAGGTCTTGGAGTGCGCCCGGTCGTTGTGGGAGCCAGCTACGCCGCCGATGGGCAGCGCAGCCTTGTCCTGGGACCTGGCAGCACCGTGAGTTCCCTCGTCGACGCGTGTTCTTCCGCCGGCGCCTGCCCAACCAACCGTTTGCTCCGGCGGTGGTTGGCTCGACGCGGACGGAGCAGCCGCCTCTGAAGCCTTCTTCTTCGGCGGCATGTTGATGAAGATGACGAAGATCTAGCTCGCGAGAACGCCGGATCTGGTCCACACAACCTCGACGCCCCCTACCTGGCGCGCCAAAGATGCCGGGGTACTGATCCACGGGCACCTATGGGACCGGCGGACCGGGTCCCTTTCGGTTCGGCGGGGGCGGAGGTTGCGCAAAGAGCAAATCGAGGCGATGCACGCGAGCGATTTACCCAGGTTCGGGCCGCACGGATGCGTAAAACCCTACTCCTGCTTTGTGGTTTGTATTGATTTCTTGCTCGGGAGCGCGGAGTGCTACAGTACACACCAGCAGCTAACGAGACCGAGCGTGAGTGCTTCCACCCCCCTCTACGTTGCACACGGGCCTCCTTTTATATGCTCAAGGGGTTACCGACAGGTGGCAACGAAGGTGAAGGGCAAAAATGGAAAGGTGATGTGGTAGGCACAGCTACCTGCTACAATGTATCGTACCTAACCCTGACGGCAGGGGACAAGGGCCTTAAATGCCCGTCTGTGTCGCCTAAACAGTGTAAAAGGGACCGTCAGGGACGCCACCGCTCGCCATGATGGCAAACTTGTCAGCGCCGCTTGCCACCGCACGCCCCTGGCTGCACAGCCTTCCGCCACGTGCGCCTGGAAGGGCCCCAGAGCGACATGTTGGTGGATGTGCTGGAGCGCGGGCTTGGAGAGGTAGCTTGCTGCGGCAAGCGCCTTGCCGACGTCGTTGTCTCGTCGCATCCGGGAGCTTGTCGCTCACCGGGCCTTGCCGGGGCGCGTGGTGCGCCGCGGCAAGTTCCTTGAAATGCCTTGGGTGGCCTTCCCGGCAAGCTCCTCTTGCCGGGGTCTTGGGATGCTTTTGATAGCCTTCCCGGCAAGCTCCTCTTGCCGGGGCCTTGTCTTCTTGACTTGGATACTTTGTCCTTGAATGGCTCCAAAGGAACCACGGAGGATCTTGGCGGTCGCCTGGCAAGCCTTGCCGCGGGATGCTGCGACTGCCCGTGCACAAGTTCGGGATACTAGGGTACCCCTACTCTAGTACACCGACATCATTACTTCCTAAAGTTGACACTCTTCCAAACCCACTTTCATCAATATAATCATCATAAGTAGGAGGCATGCTATCATCATTATAAATTTGCATATCAAAACTTGGGAGACCAAAAATATCATCTTCATTAAACGTACCATCCCAAAGCTTGGGACCAACATTAATTGCAGCAAATATATTCTCAAAAACATCATCTTCATCAAACATAGCATCCCCAAGCTTGGGCCTTTTCATATCATAAGCATAATCACTCTCATCATTAATAGTATGGACAGCACCAATAGTATAGCAATTATCATCATCACAAGGAGTAATAGGAGCAACATCATTTGGGAGGGATGCCTTTTTACCTTTACTTCTCCGTTTTTTATTTTTATTCTTCACATCATGTGTGGGTTCAATCCTCTTTTTGGAGCTCCTTATTAATGAGATTGGTTGAATAGAAGGCTCCTCCTCGTTACCTGATTCATCATAAGAAATAATAGGAGGATATTGGGAAGTCTCTTCCCTTTCATTAGTATTCTCTTCATCTTCTATTTGTTTTCTTTTCTTTATGTAATTGGCAACATAAGGATTTTCAATACAATTCACCGCACAATACATATAAATTTTCTCTAGATCAAAATCAAGAAGTTTACCACAGGCAAATACTGGAAGATAGTTAATTATACGTTTCATTTCTTCATAACCCATAAGCAAACTAAGTTCATTATGATGTGCAAGGGAAATCAAGTCATCACAATTTTTGGAAACGATTAGATCATGAAACAATTTGCATCGGATGGTTAAATGACCACGTTCATTGCAAAGTTCACAAGTACGGCTAAGAAAATTTAAATTTTCAGCACAAACATCTAGCCTTTCTTGCAACCATTTAGTTTCTAAGTACTTATGCCTCTTGCAAAATCTATCTTCCCTAATTGGTGTGTACTTGCAAACTCTATGCACTCCACAAAAATCGACATGCTTATAAGAGACATTCTCATCATGACTAGTGCAATCATCATTAGTACTATGGATATTCAAAGAGTTCATACTAATAACATTGCAATCATGCTCATCATTCAAAGATTTAGTGCCAGACATTTTAATGCATTCTTCTTCTAACACTTTGGCACAATTTTCCTTTCCATCATACTCACGAAAGATATTAAAAAGATGAAGTGTATGAGGTAAACTCAATTCCATATATTTTTTGTAGTTTTCTTTTATAAACTAAACTAGTGCTAAACAAGAAACAAAAAGATTCGATTGCAAGATCTAAAGATATACCTTCAAGCGCTAACCTCCCCAGCAACGGCGCCAGAAAAGAGATTGATGTCTACTACACAACCTTCTTCTTGTAGACGTTGCTGGGCCTCCAAGTGCAGAGCTTTATAGGACAGTAGCAAATTTCCCTCAAGTGGATGACCTAAGGTTTATCAATCCGTGGGAGGCGTAGGATGAAGATGGTCTCTCTCAAGCAACCCTGCAACCAAATAACAAAGAGTCTCTTGTGTCCCCAACACACCCAATACAATGGTAAATTGTATGGGTGCACTAGTTCAGCGAAGAGATGGTGATACAAGTGCAATATGGATGGTAGATATAGGTTTTTTGTAATCTGAAAATATAAAAACAGCAAGGTAACTAATGATAAAAGTGAGCACAAACAGTATTGCAATGCGTTGAAACAAGGCCTAGGGTTCATACTTTCACTAGTGCAAGTTCTCTCAACAATAATAACATAACTGGATCATATAACTATCCCTCAACATGCAACAAAGAGTCACTCCAAAGTCACTAATAGCGGAGAACAAACGAAGAGATTATGGTAGGGTGCAAAACCACCTCAAAGTTATTCTTTCTGATCGATCTATTCAAGAGTCCGTAGTAAAATAACATGAAGCTATTCTTTCCGTTCAATCTATCATAGAGTTCGTACTAGAATAACAACTTAAGACACAAATCAACCAAAACCCTAATGTCACCTAGATACTCCAATGTCACCTCAAGTATCTGTGGGTATGATTATACGATATGCATCACACAATCTCAGATTCATCTATTCAACCAACACAAAGAACTTCAAAGAGTGCCCCAAAGTTTCTATCGGAAAGTCAAGACGAAGACGTGTGCCAACCCCTATGCATAGGTTCATGGGCGGAACCCGCAAGTTGATCACCAAAACATACATCAAGTGGATCAATAGAATACCCCATTGTCACCACGGGTATCCCACGCAAGACATAGATCAAGTGTTCTCAAATCCTTGAAGACTCAATCCGATAAGATAACTTCAAAGGGATAACCCAATCCATTACAAGAGAGTAGAGGGGGGTAAACATCATAAGATCCAACTATAATAGCAAAGCTCGCGATACATCAAGATCGTATCACCTCAAGAACACGAGAGAGAGAGAGAGAGAGAGATCAAACACATAGCTACTGGTACATATCCTCAGCCCCGAGGGAGAACTACTCCCTCCTCGTCATGGAGAGCGTCGGGATGATGAAGATGGCCACCGGAGAGGGATTCCCCCCTCCGACAGGGTGCCGGAACGGGTCTAGATTGGTTTTCGGTGGCTACGGAGGCTTCTGGCGACGGAACTCCCGATCTATTCTGCTCCTCGAAGTTTTTAGGGTATATGGGTATATATAGGAGGAAGAAGTACGTCGGTGAATCTCCGGGCTGTCCACGAGGCAGGGGGCGCCCAGGGGGGTGGGCGCGCCCCCCACCCTCGTGGGCAGCCCAGGACTCCTCTGGTCCATCTCCGATACTATATGGGCTTCTTCTAGTCCAAAAATAAGTTTCATGAAGTTTCAGGTCAATTGGACTCCATTTGATTTTCCTTTTTTGCGATACTCTAAAACAAGGAAAAAACAGAAACTGGCACTGGGCTCTAGGTTAATAGGTTAGTCCCAAAAATCATATAAAATAGCATATAAATGCATATAAAGCATCCAAGGTTGATAATATAATAGCATGGAACAATCAAAAATTATAGATACGTTGGAGACGTATCAGCATGCAAAGGTTAAAGTATTTCTACCAGAACACGATGATTATCTAGATGTTTTCATGAAGACCGTGAAGGATGGGCGGTCGGCCATCACAAGGGGTTGGACTAGAGTCGTGTGTGCCTTCTGCATGGAGGAGGGCACAATATGGGCATTCCGCTTCACCTTGTCCAGCAACCAGAATATATTTCGCCTCTTTCTTTACCATCTTTAATAGTACAAGTATACAACTGTGGTTCATCATTCTTTATTTGGTTTTTATGTAATTCTTCAACATATGTACCTATGAATCGAATAATGCATTGGTTGTTTGAACTTGATGGATATGAATAAAGTTGTAGCATACATTCAAATTCAAATATGGTACAATTTTAAATAGCAACAATTAAATTACGGTGAAATTATGCTCTCCAGGTTGTTACGGCACACACGGTTGGTAAAACACAAACGTTTGCGATATACACCATAATCTGAGACGGTTCACAGAGAGGAAATGTGTGCAAGCATGCACACAGTTGCCATTTGGAAAGCGTGTGTGATGTCAGACAACATCACAAACGGTGTTGGCAAACTAAATGTTTGTGTTAGTTGCCTTATCGTACACAATTCGCAATCATGAACTATTTCTGATGAAGTATGCATCGTAAACGTTGCACCACAGAATAGCGTGTGCGATAGCTATCGTGTACGATGATGATACGACGGTCCGACGTTTCGTAATCTTGTCCGACACTCGTATGACGATTAGCTAATCTTCTTAACAGTGAACCGTTTGTGATGGGCCGTGCATCATACACGTTCTATAATAGTGAACCGTTTGTGATGGGCCGCGCATCATAAATGTAGTACCACAGAATATCGACTGCGATGGCAATGCGAGCAGAAACGAGTAGGAGTACTGTAGGGGCCCTATCCTCGACGGCTTCTGGGTCGTGTGGGAAGGACCCCCCCTATCGCCCACACTCACTTGGCGACGGTTCCAAATTCCGTCGCAGAAAGGGGTTAAAAATCGTTTGTATAGCACCGACATGCACCGGTGTGTTCTAGAGTCCGTTCGGGGCTTGGGGGGGTGGGGGGTCGTCGTCATCATCATCAACCATCATCCATCAATAATTACATGATGCTCACCACCGAGAGTGAGTAATTCCTTCATAGGCTTGCTGGACGGTGATGGAGTCAGATGGTATTTATCATGTAATCGAGTCAATTTGTTAGGGCTTGATCCCTAATATCCATTATGTTCTGAGATTGATGTTGCTATGACTTTGCTATGCTTAATAGTTGTCACTAGGGCCCGAGTGCCATGATTTCAAATATGAACCCTGTATGTTTTCATGAATATATTTGAGTTCTTGATCGTATCTGCTAGTTATATGCACTTGTTATTGTTCTGATCCGTAGACCCCAAAGAGATGATAGTTGGGATACTCTCCTGGGATGACTGAAATTCGAGCAGTTCATGTATTCACCATGTGTTAATGCTTTGTTCCACTTCTCTACTAAAAGGAGGCCTTAATATCCCTTAGTTTCCTTATTGGGCCTCGTTGCCACAGGAGGGTAGGACAAAAGATGTCATGAAAGTTCTTATTATGAGCACATATGACTATATACGGAATACATGCCTACATTACGTTGATGAATTGGAGCTATTGTGAATCGCTCTAGGTTGTGACTGTTACAAGATGAATTTCATCCAACACAATTATCCATCATTGATCCAATGCCTAAGATTTTCTTATATTGATCTTTTCTAAGTTACTATTGTTGGTGTTGCTGTTACAATCTCTACAAAACTGCTACTGCTACTGTTCTTGTTACTATTGATACTGTTATCATTGCTATCAAACTATCATACTATTGTGCTACTAAACACTTTGTTATAGATATTTAGTTCTCCAAGTGTGCTTGAATTAACACCTCAACTTCTAATACTCATAAATATTCTTTGGCTCCCCTTCTGTCAAATCAATAAATTTGGGTGAAATACTATCCTTGAAGACTGTCGTGATCCCCTATACTTGTGGGTTATCAAGACCTTTTTCTGACACCGTTGTCGGGGAGCATAACTCTGTTTGTTGACTCATTTGGAAATTATATCTATTTATCACTATGAAGAATCTGAAAAGACGCTAAGACCAAGATCATACCCTCTAAGACGAGGGGGTAAGGAGGCGCCATCATACTCTACACTTGATTCACCTTCTGGTTTAAGTAGGCTTGTGACACCACCAGCTGCTATTCATTCTGATATGTCGCAAGTAATTGATGATGCTACTTCTGCTATAAATGAAACTTGTGATGATGCTAGTACTTTGCTTGATAATATTGTGCCACTAGGTGAATCTCTTGATGAACAAATTGCTAAAGCTAAAGAAATTGAGAATGTTGAAACTGATCAAAATTATGATTCACCTATTATGCCTAGCTCTCCTACAATAGTTGAAATGCCTAAGATACCTGATGGTTATGTTATAGATGGGGAGACAACTAGGGAAATTCTTGCTTGTAATGATAGAGATGATGAAATATGATCCTAAGTTTGCTACTTCTCATATCTTTGTTATTGATAGGGATTATGAATTCTCCGTCGATCATGAATTAATTACTTTGGTCGAATCTACTCCTTTTCATGGTTATGAAACTGAAACTGTTATAGCACACCTTACCAAATTAAATAATATCTCCACCCTATTTGCTCATGAGAAAAAAATCGTTACTATTACATTCTTAAGTTGTTTCCTTTCTCATTAAAGGGTGATGCTAAGAAATGGTCTAATACTCTTGCTCCTAGTGGAACCTTATCTTCCCAAAGCTTCCTAAAGCCTCAAGCCTCTCAACATCTCCATGTTGTTTTGGCTTTATCCGTGCGAAGTGCGCCGTAGTTTAATTAAGGTACTTTTATGTTTATAATGAGGCAATATGTTTTATAAACCAATAAGTTATTAATTCTAGTTCCAATTTAAGTTTTCGAGGCGCCTATTTGTGCAAATTTGTGTTTTTGAGGAGTTAAGAATTCGGGGAAAAGGTCTACATGCAAAAAAAACTGTGGAAATCCAACTTGTCTCTAGGGAGCATATGCTCTTGCACGTCAAAAATGTATTTTACAAATATTTAAAAATAGATATGTCCATTGTCACACCAAAATGCTAACTGCAAATTTTAAAGGCAAAAGCTTAAGCATTTAAAAAAATTCAAACGCTAAATGTTCTTTTCATATACGAAGCATCGCTTTCCTGTTTCGCATGAAAAGTGTCAAGCATGCTTGTTACACTAACATGAACATTTTAAAACATTCAGAATTTTTAAATTTTGTTAAGTTTTTTTGGAGGAGGGGGGTTAAGAGAAGAGGTAGAGATGCTCTAAATGTGGCTGCCAATGTGTATCCCTGTCCTTCCTAGTTAAGCACGATCTCGAGTTGCAGTATATCAAATATCCTAACTGAATGTGTTACAACCAGCCAACGCCAAAGATTTGGAATCCTTGGTGTGCAGGCCATCTCCGGGTTGAACACGAGCATGTGACGTATGTGCCAAGTCTCAACTGTCAAATCCTCGCTAGGCTAGAGTGTTGCACTCGTATGAGACTTGTGTAGTGTGTGGTTGATGTCGTCCTGGTTTGGTACCTGTCGCATTCGCCTCTTTCATGTTCTGCTCCCCTCCCTCTCATGTGTGTGTGCTCCTGTAGTTGTACTCTGTCAGGCAGTACACAACTACACTAGAGAGGGTCTTCAGGACGAGTAGGGTATCTCTAATGGTGACTCTTAAATCGCCCACATCATAAATTACTTAACCTCATGTGGAGCATGGAGTGCTAGTCTTATCAGTACTAGGCTATATGCGAAGGGTCGACAATACAACGCAATGAGCATCATATAAGAAATGAGGGATCCATGTCGTGTTTCTTTTAGAATCTTGTATGTATGTATCGTTTTATGCGAGATGAATGATGCCCTTGCCTTAAGGATGGCCTAAATGGGCCGGCCAACTCAACATTTATAAATTTTCTGGTTGGTTTATTATTATTTTACATTTTTCAAAATATTATAAATACAAATATGGTTTAACTTGTATTAAAAAAATTGTACTCACAGTATTTAGAAAAAAATTATATGTATACAAAAAATTTATTTAAAAATAGACATCAAAATGTATATTTGAAAAAAATGTTAATCATGTATTAGAAAAATAGACAGTGTGTAAAAATATATAGAAATGTGTTAAAAATGAAGAAATAAACGAAGAAAACAGATGAAAACCGAATAAGGAAACAAAGAAACCGAAGAAAAGGGAAAAAAAAGAAAGTAAGAAAAGAAAAACCAAGAAAAAAACGAGAAGAGCGGGACAGTCCGCTACACTATTTGGGCCGAATCCACGGGGTCCTTCTCGGGTCAAACTCGAGAAGGACCCCGAGAACGGGTCAAACTCACTCGATGGAAGAGATGGTTAGGTGGACAGTGGTATCCCCAGCCCACCAGGGTTCAAATTCTGATGATCGCATTATTCCTGGATTTATTTCAGGATTTCCGACGATGTGCTTTCAGTGGGAGGAGACGTTCCCGTCGACGACGAGGCGCCTACGGTGACTTCGTAAATCTCAAAATGATATGCCGGCTCAGTCTCTCGGCGGTGCTCATAGGGATAGGGTGTGCGTATGTGCGTTCATAGGGATGAGTGTATGCGCGTGTATATAAGCGCTTGTGTGTGTACTGATGCTAAAAAAAAAACTCACTCGATGGAAAGAGCAGTCCACCCCATCTGGCGAGCCCCGCCGCCGTCGGCAGCCGCCGGTTCCGCTCGCCGCATGCCCCATGGACGCATTCCAGTTTCACACCTTCCTAGCCACGCCGCTGACTGCTGCCAGCCAGCAACAGTGAGCTCTCCTTCCATCCATCCTTTTTTTCCCGTATTGTGTGTTCTTGTGTTTTTCTGCTGCTGCTGCTGCTGCCGCCGCCGCCGCCGCCGAGGGATACTGTGATTGATGCAGCTGTGTGACTGTGTTGACTGCGTAGATAATTTATCACTGGATGGATTTATCTGGCAAACCTCGCGGCGGTGTAGCCTGGCAATTGATGGCCCGTTGGTTGAGTTTCAGTGTATCAGTGTATCTTGTTCGTAGTTGCTACTGTTGCGAGTTGAATCACAAGGAGTCAGGGACTGATTCTAGTTCTCAACTTACTCCACTTAGTTCAGTACTTCAGTAAACGGTATTCATGGGGTAATTCACGCAATTCAGATTTCTGCTTCTTATAGCTTCATTGCAGAGAAGTCCAGGGATTTGTTATTTTTGCATATGAACATTTTGGAATTCAGAATTAGTTATCGTGCTTACGAACCTCGCTGAAATTCTGAATCAATTGTGTGGCTGAAATTCTGAGTCAATTGTGTTCTTGGTTCAGAGTTTTTGCTGAAACAAGTAAACTAAATGTGCATATGCCTCGGAAAGATGGAGACTGTTACGCAGTCATCTCTTGTCCATTGCAAATTGTTGAAGCAAATTAGCTCTATGATGTGACAACATCTCTGCTTCTTCTTTCTCTGAAATCTACAACACCAAATCCTAGCTAAGTCGGTCATTGTGCGACCCTCAGGATAACAGGCTGGTGCAGCCAAGGAGACTGATTCGTCTCATCGGCAATGGTAAACCTCTTACTATCAGTCTGAAACCTCACCGCCCTTGTGTCAAACTCCTTGAACTGAGCCAGATCAGACTCGGTCGAAGTTGACGACACCGCCATCCCGGAGTCTGAGTTTGAGGACTTCCCACTTGCTTGCCCGTGTGGCTTCTGCTGCTCCCGGTTGCTAGAGTGAGCTCAAGTTTGCATTCCTCTGCAGAGGCAGGGGTGCAGCTGTAGAGTTGCTGACGGTCGGTAGCCTTGTCGTCTCGCCAGACCTCGAGTTTATGTTTCGTCTCAGTGTGAGCCTGGTTCAGCCCAGCTATCTGCATCTCCCTCATTAGTTGTTTCTGAACATGGTAACTCGGTGCATCTCATGAACCTGGTTCAGCAAAGATGTGCAGATTGGTGAGAAGCTTTTTCGCCTATCTTGAAGTGCACAACTAATGTAGTACTGCTTCTTAGAAACTAGTCTTAATGTCTCAACTACTTGCTTCTACTCTATTTCCTATCACCTATTATTATTCGTACATCCATCAACTGGATATATAATGGGACGCAAAGAGAGCATGGTGCGACCTAGCAGTACTTAGGAAGTCACACTCACACCCTGAGCAAAGAGTTTCCCCTGTTTGCACGGTAGGAGACACCAAACTGCAGGCTACGGAGGCTGGTTTGGACTAAATTTTGGGAATGAGTGGCATCAGGATATAGCCTCTTTCAGGCCAGTGAGCTCAGTGGGCTACATGTTCAGTGTTAACCCATGTCCAACCTGTAAGGACGGTATTAGATGGGAACACTCCTATTACTATTAAAACATGGGTATGCTCACATTTGTTGATGCATTGGAGAAATTAACTTATGTGTTAAGGTGTTGCATGTTCTGGTTAGTTCCCCAACTATGGAGAGCTACATACACACCCACGAAATTGTCCAGGGAAAAGTTTGCGATGATGCCTAATGACTGGCTGTATACTGGAAGCGCGTCCGGTGTTCTACTGGAAGATGCACACATAGGTAGAATAGTGTTTACACGAATGTGTTGCCTTCCATGTTGTTTGAATGTTTGTTCTTGCCCCAGGATAACCATCTTCATCTCCCCTCCGTCCATCTCTTGGAAAATGCTAGCCGTAAGTCTTTCTGTGTCTATCTCCAATCTGTTTCATGGGAATTTCAGAATGACTACGGCATGCAATTTCTGTCGTAAATGGTAATAAATAGGATCTGTCTTCGGTGTTGAAATATTTGTTGTAGTGCCTTGTTCCATTAATTGGTGGCTTTCAGTACGACCTATGTACTTATGTCCTTCAGAAAGAAAAGAAAAACGTCTGGATTATTTTCTGTGGAGAAACCAATTTCATTATTTTTCTGTGGAGAAACCAACTTACTCCGCTTAGTTGAGTAAACAGCTACAAATATTCATGTGGTAGTTCACGCAATTCAAAAATCTGTTGTGTTATAGCTTCACTGCAGAAAAGTCCAGTAAGTTGTTACTTTTGCATATTAACATTTTATCATACTTGTCATGCTTATGAACGTGGCTGAAATTCTGAATCAATTGTGTTCTTTGTTCAGAGGTTTTGCCAAAACAACTAAATTAGATGTTACATATGCCTCCGAAAGATGGAGACCTCTTGTCTATTGCAAATTGTTGAACCAAATTAGCTCTGTGAAGTGACAACATCTTTTCTTCTTTCTCTGAAATCTACAACACCAAATCCTAGCTAAGTCGGTCACCGTGCCACCCTAAGGATCACAGGCTGGTGCGGCCAAGGAGACCGATTCGTCTCATCGGCAATGGTAAACCTCTTGCTCTCGATCTGAAGCCTCACCACCCTTGTGTCAAACTCCTTGAACTGAGCCAGATCGGATTCGGTCGATGTTGACGACACCGCCATCCCGGAGTCTGAGTTTGAGGACTTGCCGACTTGCTTGCCCTTGTGGCTTCTGCTGCTCCCGGTTGCCAGAGTGAGCTCGAGGTCGCATTCTTCTGCAGCAGAGGCATGGGTGCAGCTGTTTGAGAAGCTGTAGAGTTGCTGACGGTCGGTAGCCTTGTCGTCGCGCCAGACCTCAAGTTTATTTTTCGTCTCAGCGTGAACCTGGTTCAGCCCAGCTAACTGCATCTCCCTCATCAGTTGTTTCTGAACATGGTAAACTCGGTGCATCTCATGAACCTGGTTCAGCAAAGATGTGCAAATCGGTGAGAAGCTTTTTCGCCTATTTTGAAGTGCACACAGCAAATGCAGTACTGCTTCTTAGAAACTAGTAGCATTAATGTCTCAACTACTTGCTTGTACTCTATTTCTTCTTACATATGACTATTCGTACCTCCATCAATTGGATATATAATAGGATGCAGAGAGAGCATGATGCAGCCTATTATTACTTAGGAAGTCACACTCACACCCTGAGCAAAGATTTTCCATTGTTTGCACCGTAGGAGACACCAAACTACAGGCTACAGAGTCTGCTTTGGACTACATTTTGGGAATGGGTGGCTTCAGGATTATAGCCTCTTTCAGGCTAGTGAGCTCAGTGGGCTATGTCTTCAGTCCGAACTCATGTCCAACCTGTCAGGATGGTATTGGATGGGAACACGGCTATTACTATTAAACATGGGTATACTCACATGTGTTGATGCATTGGGGAAAATCAACTTATGTGTTAAGGTGTTGCATATTCTGGTTAGTTCCCCGACTATGGAGAGCTACACACACCCACGAAGCTGTCCATGGAAAAGTTTCTGATGATGATTGCTGCCCTAGTACGGCTGTATACCTGTCCAATGTTCTACTGGAAGATGCACATACGCATAGGTAGAATAGTATTTACATGAGGTGTTGCCTTACCTGTTGTCTGAATGTTTGTTCTTGCCCCAAGATGACTATCTTCATCTCCTCTCTGTCCATCTCTTGGAAAATGCTAGCTGCAAGTGTTTCTGTGTCTATCTCCAATCTGTTTCATGGGAATATCACAATGAGCACCGCATGCAATTTCTGACATAAATGGCAATAATAGGATCTATGTTCAGTGTCGAAATATTTGTTGTAGTGCCTTGTTCCATGAATTGGTAGCTTTCATTAGAACCTATGTACTTATGTCCTTCAGGAAGAAAAGAAAACGCCTGGATTTTTTGTTTTTGTGGAGAAACCAATTTTCATTTGTTTTTCCGATTGAACTTATAGCTTTCAAAAAATACAGCCGATCAAATCTAGTACTCCCTCCAATCCATATTAATTGTCCCTGATTTAGTACAACACGAAATCAGCGACAATTAATATGAATCGGATGGAGTACTGTATTTCTCTAACTAAGTGAACGGCATTCTGTTACGCTTCTGGCAACAACCGTAAAACTGTTCTTTCTTTCTATGACAGGGTAGCAAAATGGATAGAGCTATGAGGGAGACGGAGAAAGAAGCAGCTGGCAAATTCCCTTTCAGACTAGCGCATGCCACTAGGCCTTCCGAAAAAATCCATCGCAAGATACAGAACATCACAAGGCTAGAGCACTTGAGAAGAACACAAGGATCTGCCTACTCCGAGCTCTGAAGCATGCCACAACATGTTCCATGGAAGAAGAAGAAACAAGACAAGGAAGAGATCAGAAGAAGGATGTGCCCACCTCTGTTTTGGTTTCCAGCCGCCTCCCAAAGAAGGTACTCCCTCTGCCTCTCCCCAAGAAGCTCTCCTCTCTTACAGTTTGTTTACCAGGCCAGAGCTTTGCTTCTGCTGAGATGCAAGCAAGCAAGCAAGCAAGCAGGTAGATATAGATATGATTTGAGGCACTAGGGCGAGAGGGAGGTGATGGAGGAGATATAAGATTCTCTCCGGCTGCCATGAGCTTCACAGCGCAGCAGCTGGTGGGGCCTTTTTTGTAGGCATGCCGAACGAATCCAAGTCACTTTGTCCAATGAGTTCGATTCCATGTATCTTGATGTGTCAAAGATGCTTCCGCCTGTCTGGTGCCAGGAAGAGGATAGGCATGATGAGATAAGAAGCTCCAGCTGAGTATTATATTTTCAAACAACCTCTAAATCCTGTGTGTCCCCTGGTGTCTCTACACACTTGAAACGCCTTGGTTCTAGTAATGTTATATATACACATGCACTTGGATTGCCTGCTAGGGATTAGAGAAACATGTTTTCCTGTAATATCATTGTGGGTTTTCATGTAATGGTATATTAAGATTTCATCTATGAGAATATTTCTAGCAATCACCCCGGTACACTATCAAATATGTTGGGTATGTGCTTTGTTTTTCTTTTTAAAAAGGAGGATAATCCATGACCTCTGCATTTCTTTTTGAATTGTTTGGATTGCTTATCACATACTCCCTCCGTTCGAAAATACTTATCATAGAAATGAACAAAAATGGGTATATCTAGAACTAAAATATGTTTAGATACATCTATTTCTCCGACAAATATTTTCGGATGGAAAAAGTATGTCACATGATATGACCTCTGCATTATTGTGATGCACACAACCATAGGGTACTAGTGGTAGCGTGCTTTGTTAGTCTTTGATCATATTGTCACTTTGTGATGTGTACCTTTCATGTACTTACCGGGTTGCCGTAGCACATTAGAGTCCTCATTGTTTTTTATGGATCAATCCCTCCCAAGAATCATTGAGCAGACAAGTCGACATGCGGCGTGTCTAGATCTCTCGTATTCACATGCGCACCGGATTACTACTGTCAACTCCAGTTGTCCATATCCTAAACACATATTATAGTGATTGCTTATGTTAGTGCCATCCTAAGTCAAACTATCAGCCTCGCATGGGAAATAAAGCTACCGAACGATGGCGACAGATCATGCAGTTAATTTATATTTGGTGCAGAATATGTCATGCTTTATTCCGGGATAATTAAGTTTATGACTTGTACATCAGTACATTATTTGCCTTGAATAATATTGTTAGAGCATCCACAACAGGACGCTCTATACAAGTCCCAAACGCCGAGACGGCCTGCCCGGACGCAAAATTGCCCCCTGACTGGACGCCCCAAACTTAGCCTATACGTTCGGGCTGACCGGCGATGGATATGGGGACGCCCGGATGAGCCCAGGCGTATCCGCCGCGTTTGATGTCGAGCGAAGAGCGGGCGGCAGCACGACCCCTAATGACGAGTCCATTGTCTGCAGGTAGAGTCAACCATTCTAGTTGGGCCTGGTCAACGGTGGAGGGCTTCCGCCCTTGGTCAAGGAAGGAGCTTTTTGAATAAAAAAGGAAGGAGCTTTGGGCTCCGCCGCCGGTTTCTCCTTAGCGAATGTTGCTTTCCCTCCCTTGCGGTCCTCCCCGTCTTCGGCCATGGTGTCGGAGGTGGCACAGGCTAAGGCCCAGTTCTTTTGGGCGATTCTCCCAGAATCGCCCCCCTCCCCAGCTTCTCCCAGAATCGTCACTTCATATTTTTTTTTACAATCCTATCTAGTTAAGGTCTAATTAGCTAGGATTATAAAAAAAATGCAGTGACGATTTTGGGAGAAGCTGGGGAGGGGGTGATTCTGGGAGAATCGCCCAAAAGAACTGGCCCTAAATGTCTTTACGCGAGGTGTTTAGAAGGAGGCAAGAGCTCTAGACATAAGGAGGAAGAAGGCCAGGGGAATAGAAGCATAAAACTATCCTGAGGCGCCTTCTCTTTTTATAAGAGGGGTAGAAACAAAACGGTGCGCGAGCTAATCGCCTATCTCGACGCGACGCAAGACCTTAGACCACTCTCTGAAACTAAATGTTGGCTGAGAAAGCTCAAGGCGGCCTATCTGGGCCTATCTTCTCTTGACCGGTCTATTGTGCATCCATGCATCTCACCGGTAGTAGAAGAGGCACATTTTCCCCCTCAAGGTGGGTGATTCTATAATCTCCGAGCCACCGGACTTGGCGATGGACACTAATAGAAAAAGGGTCTAATGTGAAACTCATTAGTCCCGGTTTGTAATTGAACCGGCACTAATGTGATCATTAGTACCGGTTCCAACGGCTAGGCGGGCGGCGCTCATTAGTACCGGTTCGTGGCGAACCTTTAGTATCGGTTCGTGCCACGAACCGGTACTAAAGAGGTTGTGGCCTTTAGTACGAGTTGGTGGCTTCAACCAGTACTAAAGGGGGGGGGTCTTTAGTACCGGTTGGAGCCACCAACCGGTACTAAAGGTGGTGGCCTTTAGTACGGGTTGATGGCTCCGACCGGTACTAAAGACCCCCCTTTTAGTACCGGTTGGAGCCACCAACCGGTACTAAAGGTAGTGCGCTGCCACCCGCAGTGCATAATGTTTAGTCCCACCTCGCTAGTTGAGAGGAGTTCGCACCGGTTTATAAGCCCCCTCGTGGCTACCGTGTCGAGCTCCTCTCTAAGCAGGCCTTTGTGGGCCTATTGCAAGTCTTCTACCCTGTGCGGCCTACTGGGCCGTACGGGCCTGCATCCTGGCCCAACTAGAGATTGGGTTTCTAGTCGTACGCAGGCCATGCCGGCCCAGTAGGCGGGCTGTTTTTACTTTATTTCAAAAATAAAAAATCCTTACCAACCGGGACTAAAGGTCCTCCAGACCACGGCGCGCCTCGTGCCACGTGGTTGCCCTTTAGCACCGGTTCATGCTGAACCGGTACTAAAGGGGGGGCCTTTAGTGCCCACACTTTAGTGCCGGTTACCGAATCGGCACTAAAGGGCCTTATGAACCGGTGCTATTTGCCCGGTTCTGCACTAGTGGGATGCCTATGACCACTTCACTACCGTACTCGGCTCAGTTGAGGAGCGCTGCTACTCCATCAACCTTGCGTCCATCCACCAAGGCCCGTCTGATCCAGGAGAGCTTGAGCTGCCATTTTCTGAGGATGAAATTTGAGCTGCCATGAAACCACTTCCCACCGGTAAGGCGCCCGGCCCTAATGGCTTCTCAGTGGAATTCCTACGAAGTTGCTGGCCGGTGATCAAGCATGATATTTGCGAGGCCTTTGACAAGCTTTACATGCTCAACGGTCGCGGCTTCCAGAAGCTTGATGAAGCTTTCATCACCTTGCTTCTGAAGAAGTCTGATGCCAAGACTTTGCATCACTACCAGGCTATCAGTCTCATACATCTCTTCGTCAAGCTTTTCGTCAAGGTGCTCCCTCCACTTGGCTCCCCGACTCAGCTCGATGGTCTCCATGAACCATAGCACGTTCAACGTCGGCAGATGCATTCATGACAACTTCCGCCTCGTCCAGCAAACTGTGCGCCTCCTCCACAATCTAATCTGAAACTTCCAAGGATGTTGCTGAAGCTAGACATTGCTTGTACCTTTGATTCAGTCTCCTGGGCATTCCTGCTTGGCACCATGATTCACCTTGGCTTCGGAGCTAGGTGCGAGAGTGGATCTCCATCCTTCTGTCCACAACCTCGACTCGTGTCCTCATCAACAGTGTGACTGGACCTTCCATCGGGCATGCCTGCGCCAGGGTGATCCCCTCTCGCCCATGATGTTCACGCTCGTCATTGGTATCCTCAACTCCATGGTCACCAAAGCTGCCGAGCAGGGTTTTTTAGCACCTTACTTCGCTCTACGCCAATGATGTGGTTATTTTCTGCCACGCAGACCGCACGATCCTCCTTGTCGTGCGTGAGATTCTTCAGTTCTTCGGCAACATCTCCGGTATGTGAATTTTGGCAAGTGCTCCGCTTCCCCGATTTGCTACTCTGAGAAGCAGTCCATCAAGGTGACCCAAATCATGAGTTGCCCGATCTCTTAGTTCCCCGTCGCCTACCTTGGGCTCCTGCTCTCCGTGTGGAAGGTGCCCATGTCCGCCCTACGTCCCCTCATTGAGAAGCTCGAGAAAAACGGTCTCCCTGGTATGTCTCCATGCTCTCCTTGGGTAAGAGATTGGCCTTTGTTCTTCATGTCCTCTGTGCTATGCCCACACACCTTCTCATGGCATTTGCTCTGCACAAGTCAGTTTTACACCGGTCCAACAAAACCATTCAGAGCTTTCTTTGCATTGGCCGCAAAGATGCTCGCGATGGTCAGTGCCTTGTTGCTTGGTCACGCGTGTGCCATCCTCTTTCCTTGGGCGGCCTTGGTGTGCGAGACCTTCACCGCGCTTGTATTTCCCTAAGGGTGGGTTGGCTTTGGCTTCAATGCATCGATGACAGAAGGCCTTGGCGTCACCTGCACCTTCCTGGCGATCCCGATGTTGGGGAACGTAGCAGAAATTCAAAATTTTCCTACGTGTCACTAAGATCTATCTATGGAGAAACTAGCAACGAGGGGAAGGAGAGTGCATCTACATACCCTTGTAGATCGCTATGCGGAAGCGTTCAAGAGAACGGGGTTGAAGGAGTCGTACTCGTCGTGATCCAAATCACTGGAGATCCTAGTGCCGAACGGACGGCACCTCCGCGTTCAACACACGTACAGCCCGGTGACGTCTCCCATGCCTTGATCCAGCCAGGAGAGAGGGAGAGGTTGAGGAAGACTCCATCCAGCAGCAGCACAACGGCGTGGTGGTGGTGGAGGAGCGTGGTACTCCAGCAGGGCTTCGCCAAGCACCGCAAGAGACGAGGAGGAGAGAGGTAGGGCTGCGCCAGGGAGAGATCAAATCGCGTGTCTTGGGCAGCCCAAAACCCCCACTATTTATAGGAGGAGGGGAGGAGGGTGCGCCCCCTCTAGGGTTCCCACCCCTAGGGGGCAGCAGCCCTAGATGGGATGGAGGGGGCGGCCAAGAGGGGGAGAGGGGGGCGCGCCCTAGGGTGGGCCTTAGGCCCATCTGAGCCTAGGGTTTCCCCCTTCTCCTCCTAGCTGCGCCTTGGGCCTTGTGGGAGGCGCACCAGCCCACTCAGGGGCTGGTCCCTTCCCACTCTTGGCCCATGCAAGCCTCCGGGGCTGGTGGCCCCACTTGGTGGACCCCCGGGACCCTCCCGGTGGTCCCGGTACGTTACCGATAAAACCCCAAACTTTTCCGGTGACCAAAACAGGACTTCCCATATATAAATCTTTACCTCCGGACCATTCCGGAACTCCTCGTGATGTCCGGGATCTTATCCGGGACTCCGAACAACATTCGGTACCACATACAAACTTCCTTTATAACCCTAGCGTCATCGAACCTTAAGTGTGTAGACCCTATGGGTTCGGGAACCATGCAGACATGACCGAGACGTTCTCCGGTCAATAACCAACAGCGGGATCTGGATACCCATGTTGGTTCCTACATGTTCCACGATGATCTCATCGGATGAACCACGATGTCGAGGATTCGATCAATCCCGTATACAATTCCCTTTGTCTAGCGGTACGATACTTGCCCGAGATTCGATCGTCGGTATCCCGATACCTTGTTCAATCTCGTTACCGGCAAGTCTCTTTACTCGTTCCGTAACACATCATCCCGTGATCAACTCCTTGGTCACATTGTGCACATTATGATGATGTCCTACCGAGTGGGCCCAGAGATACCTCTCCGTTTACACGGAGTGACAAATCCCAGTCTCGATTCATGCCAACCCAACAGACACTTTCGGAGATACCTGTAGTGTACCTTTATAGCCACCCAGTTACGTTGTGACGTTTTGCACACCCAAAGTATTCCTACGGTATCCAGGAGTTGCACAATCTCATGGTCTAAGGAAATGATACTTGACATTAGAAAAGCTTTAGCAAACGAACTACACGATCTATGTGCTATGCTTAGGATTGGGTCTTGTCCATCACATCATTCTCCTAATGATGTGATCCCGTCATCAACGACATCCAATGTCCATGGTCAGGAAACCGTAACCATCTATTGATCAACGAGCTAGTCAACTAGAGGCTTACTAGGGACATGGTGTTGTCTATGTATCCACACATGTATCTGAGTTTCCTATCAATACAATTCTAGCATGGATAATAAACGATTATCATGGAACAAGGTAATGATCCATTCATTATTGCCTCTAGGGCATATTTCCAATAGTCTCCCACTTGCACTAGAGTCAATAATCTAGTTCACATCGCCATGTGATTAACACTCACAGGTCACATCGCCATGTGACCAACATCCAAGAGTCTACTAGACTCAATGATCTAGTTCACATCACTATGTGATAAACACTCAAAGAGTTCTGGGTTTGATCATGTTATGCTTGTGAGAGAGGTTGTAGTCAACCGGTCTTGCCATATTCAGATCCCTATGTATTTCACAAAACTTTATATCATATCGTAGATGTTGCTACCACGTTCCACTTGGAGCTATTCCAAATTGTTGCTCCATTATACGTATCCGGTATCTCTACTCAGAGCTATCCGGATAGGTGTTAAGCTTGCATCGACGTAACTCTTTACGTCGAACTCTTTATCACCTCCATAACCGAGAAACATTTCCTTATTCCTCTAAGGATAATTTTGACCGCTATCTTGTGATCTAGTCCTAGATCACCTTTGTACCCTCTTGCCAGACATGTGGCAAGGCACACATCAGGTGCGGTACTCAGCATGGCATATGGTATAGGGCCTATGACAAGAGCATAGGGGACGACCTTCGTCCTTCCTCTTTCTTCTGCCGTGGTCAATCTTTGAGTCTTACTCAACTTCACACCTTACAACTCAGGTGAGAACCCATTCTTTGACTGATCTATTTTGAACTCCTTCAAAAACATGTCAAGGTGTGCGTTCTTTGAAAGCACCATCAGGCGTCTTGATCTATCTCTATAGATCTTGATGCCCAATATGTAAGCAACTTTATCCAGGTCTTCCTTTGAAAAACACTCTTCAAACAACCGTTTATGCTTTCCAGAAATTCTACATTATTTCGGATCAACAATATGTCATCCACATATGCTTATCAGAAATGTTGTAGTGCTCCCACTCACTTTCTTGTAAATACAAGTTTCTATCAACGACATCCAATGTCCATGGTCAGGAAACCGTAACCATCTATTGATCAACGAGCTAGTCAACTAGAGGCTTACTAGGGACATGGTGTTGTCTATGTATCCACACATGTATCTGAGTTTCCTATCAATACAATTCTAGCATGGATAATAAACGATTATCATGAACAAGGTAATGATCCATTCATTATTGCCTCTAGGGCATATTTCCAATAGTCTCCCACTTGCACTAGAGTCAATAATCTAGTTCACATCGCCATGTGATTAACACTCACAGGTCACATCGCCATGTGACCAACATCCAAAGAGTTTACTAGTGTCACTAAACTAGTTCACATCATCATGTGATTGAGACTCAATGAGTTCTGGGTTTGATCATGTTTTGCTTGTGAGAGAGGTTTTAGTCAACGGGGCTGCAACATTCAGACCTGTATGTACTTCGCAAATCTCTAGGTCATATTATAAATGCTGCTTCCACGCTCCACTTGGAGCTATTCCAAATGGTTGCTCCACTATACATATCCGGTTTGCTACTCAGAGTCATTCGGATAGGTGCTAAAACTTGCATCGATGTAACCCTTTACGCCAAACTCTTTATCACCTCCATAATCGAGAAACATGTCCTTATTGCTCCAAGGACAATTTTGACCGCTATCTAGTGATCCACTCCTGGATCACCTTTGTACCCTCTTGCCAGACATGTGGCAAGGCACACATTAGGTGCGGTACTCAGCATGGCATACCGTATAGAGCCTATGACAAAAGCATAGGGGACGACATTCGTCCTTTCTCTTTCTTCTGTCGTGGTTGAGCTTTAAGTCTTAACTTCATACCTTACAACTCAGGCAAGAACTCCTTCTTTGACTGATCCATCTTGAACACCTTCAAGATCATGTCAAGGTATGTGCTCATTTGAAAGTACCATTAAGTGTTTTGATCTATCCTTATAGATCTTGATGCTCAACGTTCAAGTAGCTTAATCCAGGCTTTCCATTGAAAAACACTTTTCAAATAACTCTGCATGCTTTCTAGAAATTCTACATCATTTCCGATCAACAACATGTTAACAACACATACTCATCGGAAATTCTATAGTGCTCCCACTCACTTCTTTGGAAATACAAGTTTCTCATAAACTTTGTATACACCCAAAATCTTTGATCATCTCATCAAAGCATACATCCCAACTCCGAGATGCTTACTCCAGTCCTTAGAAGGATTGGTGGAGCTTTGCATACTTATTAGCATCTTTCAGGATTGACAAAACCTTCCGGTTGTATCACATACAACCTTTTATCAAGAAAATCGTCGAGGAAACAATGTTTTGACATCCTATCTGCAAGATTTCATAAATAATGCAGTAATCGCTAATATAATTCCAACAGACTCTTAGCATCGCTACGAGTGAGAAAGTCTCATCATAGTCAACTCCTTGAACTTGTCGGAAAAAACTTAACGACAAGTCGAGCTTTCTTAATGGTGATACTTACCATCATTGTCCGTCTTCCTTTTAAAATCCATCTGTACTCAATAGCCTTACGACCATCGAGCCGTTTTGCCAAAGTCTACACTTTGTTTTCATACATGGATCCTCTCTCGGATTTTATGGCCTCGAGCCATTTATCGGAATCCGGGCCCACCATCGCTTCTCCATAGCTCGTAGGTTCATTGTTGTCTAGCAACATGACTTCCAAGACAGGATTACGTACCACTCTGAAGTAGTACGCATCCTTGTCATCCTACGAGGTTTGGGAGTGACTTGATCCGAAGTCTCATGATCAATATCATAAGCTTCCACTTCAATTGGTGTAGGTGCCACAGGAACAACTCTTTGTGCCCTGCTATACACTAGTTGAAGAGATGGTTCAATAACCTTATCAAGTCTCCACCATCCTCCCACTCAATTCTTTCGAGAGAAACTTTTCCTCGAGAAAGGACCCGATTCTAGAAACAATCCCTTATTGCTTTCAGATCTGAGACAGGAGGTATACCCAACTGTTTTGGGTGTCCTATGAAGATGCATTTATCCGCTTTGGGTTCGAGCTTATCAGCCTGAAACTTTTTCACATAAGCGTCGCAGCCCCAAACTTTTAAGAAATGACAGCTTAGGTTTCTCTAAACCATAGTTCATACGGTGTCATCTCATCAGAATTACGTGGTGCCCTATTTAAAGTAAATGTGGTTGTCTCTAATGCCTAACCCATAAACTATCGTGGTAATTCGATAAGAGACATCATGGTATGCATCATATCCAATAGGGTGCAGTTATGATGTTCGGACATACCATCACACTATGGTGTTCCAGGCTGTATTAGTTGTGAAACAATTTCCAGAATGTCTTAATTCTGTGCCAAACTCGTAATTCAGATATTCATCTCTATGATCATATCATAGATCTTTTATCCTCTTGTCACGACGATCTTTCAACTTCACCCTGAAATTACTTGAACCTTTCAATAATTCAGACTCATGATTCATCAAGTAAATATACTCAACATCTACTCAAATCATCTGTGAAGTAAGAACATAAGGATATCCACTACATGCCTCAGCACTCATTGGACTGCACACATCAAAATGTATTACTTCCAACAAGTTGCTTTCTAGTTCCATTTTACTTAAAACGAGGCTTTCAGTCATCTTGCCCATGTGGTATGATTTGCATGTCTCAAGTGATTCAAAATCAAGTGAGTCCAAACGGTCCATTTGCATGGAGTTTCTTCATGCATATACACCAATAGACATGGTTCGCATGTCTCAAACTTTTCAAAAACGAGTGAGCCCAAAGATCCATCAACATGGAGCTTCTTCATGCGTTTTATACCGATATGACTTACGTGGCAGTGCCACAAGTAGGTGGTACTATCATTACTATCTTTTGGCATGAACATGTGTATCACTACGATCGAGATTCAATAAACCATTCATTTTAGGTGCAAGACCATTGAAGGTATCATTCAAATAAACGGAGTAACCATTATTCTCCTTAAATGAATAACCGTATTGCGATAGACATAATCCAATCATGTCTATGCTCAACGCAAACACCAATCTTGATGGTAGAGGGAGCGTACGATATTTGATCAACCTTGGAAATACTTCCAACACATATCGTCATCTCACCTTTTAACTAGTCTCCGTTTATTCCGTAGCATTTATTTCGAGATACTAACACTTAGTAACCGAACCGGTATCTAATACCCTGGTGCTACTAGGAGTACTAGTAAAGTACACATTAACACAATGTATATCCAATATACTTCTATCGACAGCCTTCTCATCTACCAAGTATCTAGGGTAATTCTGCTCCAGTGGCTGTTTCCCTTATTACAGAAGCACTCAGTCTCGGGTTTGGGTTCAACCTTGGGTTTCTCCACTAGAGCAGCAGCTGATTTGCCGTTTCATGAAGTATCCCTTCTTGCCCTTGCCCTTCTTGAAACTAGTGGTTTCACTAACCATCAACAATTGATGCTCCTTCTTGATTTCTACTTTCGCGGTGTCAAACATCGTGAATATCTCAAGGATCATCATATATGTCCCTGATATATTATAGTTCATCACGAAGCTCTAGCAGCTTGGTGGTAATGACTTCGGAGAAATATCACTATCTCATCTGGAAGATCAACTCCCACTCGATTCAAATGATTGTTGTACTTAGACAATCTGAGCACAAGCTCAACAATTGAGTTTTTCTCCCTTAGTTTGCAGGCTAAGAAAATCGTCGGAGGTCTCATACTTCCTGACGTGGGCACGAGCCTGAAATCCCAATTTCAGCCCTCGAAACATCTCATATGTTCCGCGACGTTTCGAAAACGTCTTTGGTGCCTCAACTCTAAACCGTTTAACTGAACTATCACGTAGTTATCAAAATGTGTATGTCAGATGTTCGCAACATCCACAGACGACGTTCGAGGTTCAGCACACTGAGCGGTGCATTAAGGACATAAGCCTTCTATGAAGCAATGAGGACAATCCTCAGTTTACGGACCTAGTCCGCATAATTGCTACTATCAACTTTCAACTAAATTTTCTCTAGGAACATATCTAAACAGTAGAACTGAAGCGCGAGCTACGACATAATTTGCGAAGATCTTTTGACTATGTTCAGGATAATTAAGTTCATCTTATGAACTCTCACTCAGATAGACATCCCTCTAGTCATCTAAGTGATTACATGATCCGAGTCAACTAGGCCGTGTCCGATCATCACGTGAGACGGACTAGTCAACATCGGTGAACATCTTCATGTTGATCGTATCTACCATACGACTCATGCTCGACCTTTCGGTCTCTTGTGTTCCGAGGCCATGTCTGTACATGCTAGGCTCGTCAAGTCAACCTAAGTGTTTCGCGTGTGTAAATCTGTCTTACACCCGTTGTATGTGAACGTTAGAATCTATCACACCCGATCATCACGTGGTGCTTCGAAACAACGAACTGTCGCAACGGTGCACAGTTAGGGGGAACACTTTCTTGAAATTATTATGAGGGATCATCTTATTTACTACCGTCGTTCTAAGTAAACAAGATGCAAAAACATGATAAACATCACATGCAATCAAATAATAGTGACATGATATGGCCAATATCATATAGCTCCTTTGATCTCCATCTTGGGGCTCCATGATCATCTTGTCACCGGCATGACACCATGATCTCCATCATCGTGTCTCCATGAAGTTGCTCGCCAACTATTACTTCTACTACTATGGCTACCGGTTAGCAATAAAGTAAAGTAATTACATGGCGTTGTTCAATGACACGCAGGTCATACAATAAATAAAGACAACTCCTATGGCTCCTGCCGGTTGTCATACTCATCGACATACAAGTCGTGATTCCTATTACAAGAACATGATCAATCTCATACATCACATATATCATTCATCACATCCTTTTGGCCATATCACATCACATAGCATACCCTGCAAAAACAAGTTAGATGTCCTCTAATTGTTGTTTGCATGTTTTACGTGGCTGCTATGGGTTTCTAGCAAGAACGTTTCTTACCTACGCAAAAACCACAACGTGATATGCCAATTGCTATTTACCCTTCATAAGGACCCTTTTCATCGAATCCGATCCGACTAAAGTGGGAGAGACAGACACCCGCTAGCCACCTTATGTAACTAGTGCATGTCAGTCGGTGGAACCAGTCTCACGTAAGAGTACGTGTAAGGTCGGTCCGGGACACTTCATCCCACAATGCCGCCGAATCAAGATTGGACTAGTAACGGTAAGCATATTGAACAAAATCAATGCCCATAACTACTTTGTGTTCTACTCGTGCATAGAATCTACGCAATAGACCTAGCTCATGATGCCACTGTTGGGGAACGTAGCAGAAATTCAAAATTTTCCTACGTGTCACCAAGATCTATCTATGGAGAAACTAGCAACAAGGGGAAGGAGAGTGCATCTACATACCCTTGTAGATCGCTATGCGGAAGCGTTCAAGAGAACGGGGTTGAAGGAGTCGTACTCGTCGTGATCCAAATCACCGGAGATCCTAGTGCCGAACGGACGGCACCTCCGCGTTCAACACACGTACAGCCCGGTGACGTCTCCCATGCCTTGATCCAGCAAGGAGAGAGGGAGAGGTTCAGGAAGACTCCATCCAGCAGCAGCACAACGGCGTGGTGGTGGTGGAGGAGCATGGTACTCCAGCAGGGCTTCGCCAAGCACCGCAAGAGACGAGGAGGAGAGAGGTAGGGCTGCGCCAGGGAGAGATCAAATCGCGTGTCTTGGGCAGCCCAAAAACCCCCACTATTTATAGGAGGAGGGGAGGAGGGTGCGCCCCCTCTAGGGTTCCCACCCCTAGGGGGGCGGCAGCCCTAGATGGGATGGAGGGGGCGGCCAAGAGGAGGAGAGGGGGGCGCACCCTAGGGTGGGCCTTAGGCCCATCTAAGCCTAGGGTTTCCCCCTTCTCCTCCTAGCTGCGCCTTGGGCCTTGTGGGAGGCGCACCAGCCCACTCAGGGGCTGGTCCCTTCCCACTCTTGGCCCATGCAAGCCTCCGGGGCTGGTGGCCCCACTTGGTGGACCCCCGGGACCCTCCCGGTGGTCCCGGTACGTTACCGATAAAACCCCAAACTTTTCCGGTGACCAAAACAGGACTTCCCATATATAAATCTTTACCTTCGGACCATTCCGAAACTCCTCATGACGTCCGGGATCTCATCCGGGACTCTGAACAACATTCGGTAACCACATACAAACTTCCTTTATAACCCTAGCGTCATCGAACCTTAAGTGTGTAGACCCTACGGGTTCGGGAACCATGCAGACATGACCGAGACGTTCTCCGGTCAATAACCAACAGCAGGATCTGGATACCCATGTTGGTTCCTACATGTTCCACGATGATCTCATCGGATGAACCACGATGTCGAGGATTCGATCAATCCCGTATACAATTCCCTTTGTCTAGCGGTACGATACTTGCCCGAGATTCGATCGTCGGTATCCCGATACCTTGTTTATTCTCGTTACTAGCAAGTCTCTTTACTCGTTCCGTAACACATCATCCCGTGATCAACTCCTTGGTCACATTATGCACATTATGATGATGTCCTACCGAGTGGGCCCAGAGATACCTCTCCGTTTACACGGAGTGACAAATCCCAGTCTCAATTCGTGCCAACCCAACAGACACTTTCGGAGATACCTGTAGTGTACCTTTATAGCCACCCAGTTACGTTGGTGACGTTTTGCACACCCAAAGTATTCCTACGGTATCCAAGGAGTTGCACAATCTCATGGTCTAAGGAAATGATACTTGACATTAGAAAAGCTTTAGCAAACGAACTACACGATCTATGTGCTATGCTTAGGATTGGGTCTTGTCCATCACATCATTCTCCTAATGATGTGATCCCGTCATCAACGACATCCAATGTCCATGGTCAGGAAACCGTAACCATCTATTGATCAACGAGCTAGTCAACTAGAGGCTTACTAGGGACATGGTGTTGTCTATGTATCCACACATGTATCTGAGTTTCCTATCAATACAATTCTAGCATGGATAATAAACGATTATCATGAACAAGGAAATATAATAATAATCAATTCATTATTGCCTCTAGGGCATATTTCCAACACCCGAGGCACACAACATATCCCGAGCTTCCATCTCTTAGTCCATTAGCAATGGCTTATCTTGCCGTCTTTGGACGGGTCACTAGATCCATTGTCACTCTGCTGTCAACATTTCTCTACTTGTCTTCAAGCTCGTCCCCAAGCAACGACGTAAGGCTCGCTCTGTCAAGGAGGGATTGCACTTGCGTTCCTGGGTATAACATCTGCGGCGCTCTTGGCCCGATGGAGCTTGTTCAGTATGTCGATTCGTGGTGGCAGGTCCGACACATCTCGCTCTGCGACTGGCCGGATGAGTTGTACTGGTGCTGGACTAGCTTAGGCGTGTATAGCACCAAGTCCTGCTATGATCAACTATTTGTGGGATCTATTCCTGACCCATGTTGGCGCCTCACCTGGAAAAATTGGTCGTCGTTTCAGACCAAGGTGTTCCTCTGGCTTGCTCTTCATGAACATTGTTGGACTGCCGATAGACTCGCGCGTCGGGCCCCTCATCAACCATCCTGCCCCTTTGCGACCAGGAACAGAAGTGCATGTTGAAGGAAATATGCCCTAGAGGCAATAATAAAGTTTTTATTTATATTTCCTTATATCATGATAAATGTTTATTATTCATGCTAGAATTGTATTAACTGGAAACTTATTACATGTGTGAATACATAGACAAACAGAGTGTCCCTAGTATGCCTCTACTTGACTAGCTCGTTAATCAAAGATGGTTAAGTTTCCTGACCATAGACATGTGTTGTCATTTGATGAATGGGATTACATCATTAGGGAATGATGTGATGGACAAGACCCATCCGTTAGCTTAGCATTATGATCATTTAGTTTTATTGCTATTGCTTTCTTCATGACTTATACATGTTCCTCTGAATATGAGATTATGCAACTCCCGAATACCGGAGGAACACCTTGTGTGCTATCAAACGTCACAACGTAACTGGGTGATTATAAAGATGCTCTACAGGTGTCTCCGATGGTGTTTGTTGAGTTGGCATAGATCGAGATTAGGATTTGTCACTCTGTGTATCGAAGAGGTATCTCTGGGCCCTCTCGGTAATGCTCATCACTATAAGCCTTGCGAGTAATGTGACTAATGAGTTAGTTGCGGGATGATGCATTACAGAACGAGTAAAGAGACTTGCCGGTAACGAGATTGAACTAAGTATGATCATACCGACGATCGAATCTCGGGCAAGTAACATACCGATGACAAAGGGAACAACATATATTGTTATGCGGTTTGACCGATAAAGATCTTCGTAGAATATGTAGGAGCCAATATGACCATCCAGGTTCCGCTATTTGTTATTGACTAGAGATGTGTCCCGGTCATGTCTACATAGTTCTCGAACCCATAGGGTCCGCACGCTTAACGTTCGATGACGATTTGTATTATGAGTTATGTGATTTGATGAACGAATTTTGTTCGGAGTCCGGGATAAGATCACAGACATAACGAGGGGTCTCGAAATGGTCGAGACATAAAGATTGATATATTGGACGATGTTATTCGGACATCGGATGAGTTCCGAGAGGTATCGGGTAACTATTGGAGTGCCGGAGGGTTATCGGAACCCCCCGGGGGAACTAATGGGCCTTCATGGGCCTTAGTGGAGAGAGATAAGGGACACAGGGGGCTGGCCGTGCCCCCCCCCCTTGGCAGTACGAATTGGACTAGGGGAAGGGGGCGGCGCCCCCCTTTCCTTCCCCTCTCCCTCTCCCTTCCTTCTTCCCCCTTCCACCTAGTGGAATCCTACTAGGACTTGGAGTCCTAGTAGGACTCCTTTCTCTGGCGCGCCCTACAGGGGCCGGCCGTCCTCCCCCTCTCCTCCTTTATATACGGAGGTAGGGGCACCCTAGAACACACAAGATCAATTGTCTTAGCCGTGTGCGGTGCCCCCCTCCACAGTTTACCACCTCGGTCATATCGTCGTAGTGCTTAGGTGAAGCCCTACGCCGTAACTTCATCATCACCGTCGCCACGCCGTCGTTCTGATGGAACTCTCCTTTGTCCTCAACTGGATCAAGAGCTCGAGGGACGTCACCAAGCTGAACGTGTGCTGAACACGGAGGTGTCGTACGTTCGGTGCTTGGATCGGTTGGATCGTGAAGACATTCGACTATATCAACCACGTTACTAAACGCTTCCACTTTCGGTCTACAAGGGTATGTGGACACACTCTCCCTCTCTCGTTGCTATGCATCTCCTAGATAGATCTTGCGTGATCGTAGGAATTTTTTTGAAATACTGCGTTCCCCAACACATGCCCCACTTGCTTGGGGGTTGTTCATTCTCGCGCCAAATCAGGCACGAGATTCTCTCCTAGTGTAGGATCCGTGCTGCGCCTTTGACCGCCGACGTCCCATTCCTTGTTTGGTGGTCGACCTCGCGTACTTCCATCCCCACTCCCATGTGTAAGGGCTTCATCAGAACCAGTGCGCGTGAAACTGTTGGGGATCATAGCAGAAATTTAAAATTTTCTACGCATCACCAAGATCAATCTATGGAGTAAACTAGCAATGAGGGGAAGGAGAGTGCATCTACATACCCTTGTAGATCGCTAAGCGGAAGCGTTCAAGTGAACGGGGTTGATGGAGTCGTACTCGTCGTGATCCAAATCACCGATGATCCTAGCGCCGAACGGATGGCACCTCCGCGTTCAACACACGTACGGTTGGGAGACGTCTCCTCCTTCTTGATCCAGCAAGGTGAGAGGAGAATTTGAGGGAAGACTCCATCCAGCAGTAGCATGACGGCATGATGGTGAAGGAGGAGTGTGGCAATCCTGCAGGGCTTCGCCAAGCACCGCGGGAGAAGAGGAGGACTTGGGAGAGGGGGAGGGCTGCCCCAGAACTTGGGGTGCGGCTGTCCTCCCACCCCCCACATATATATAGGGGCAAGGGAGAGGGGGTCCGGCCCCCTCAGATCCAATCTGAGGAGGGGACGGCGGCCAGGGGGGTTGCCTTGCCCCCCAAGGCAAGGGGGGCGCCCCCCCCTTTAGGGTTCCCCCAAACCCTAGGCGCATGGGCCCTAGGGGGGGAGGCGCCCAGCCCACTAAGGGGCTGGTCCCTCTCCACACACAGCCCATAGGGCCCTCCGGGGCAGGTGGACCCTCCCGGTGGACCCCCGGAACCCCTCCAGTGGTCCCGGTACAATACCGGTAACCCCCCGAATTATTCCGGTGACCGTATGATGACTTCCCATATATAAATCTTTACCTCCGGACCATTCCGGAACTCCCCGTGACGTCCGGGATCTCATCCGGGACTCCGAACAACATTCGGTGACCACGTACATACTTTCCCTATAACCCTAGCGTCATCGAACCTTAAGTGTGTAGACCCTACGGGTTCGGGAGTCATGTAGACATGGCCGAGACAACTCTCCGGTCAATAACCAACAGCGGGATCTGGATACCCATGTTGGTGTTGGGAATGTAGTAATTTCAAAAAATTTCCTACGCACACGCAAGATCATGGTGATGCATAGCAACGAGAGGGGAGAGTGTGATCTACGTACCCTTGTAGATCGACAGTGGAAGCGTTAGCACAACGCGGTTGATGTAGTCGTACGTCTTCACGGCCCGACCGATCAAGCACCGAAACTACGGCACCTCCGAGTTCTAGCACACGTTCAGCTCGATGACGATCCCCGGACTCCGATCCAGCAAAGTGTCGGGGAAGAGTTCCGTCAGCACGACGGCGTGGTGACGATCTTGATGTACTACCGTCGCAGGGCTTCGCCTAAGCACCGCTACAATATTATCGAGGATTATGGTGGAAGGGGGCACCGCACACGGCTAAGAATATGATCACGTGGATCAACTTGTGTCTAGAGGTGCCCCCTGCCCCCGTATATAAAGGAGCAAGGGAGGAGGAGGCCGGCCCTAGGAGGGGGCGCGCCAAGTGTGGAGTCCTACTAGGACTCCCTAGTCCTAGTAGGATTCCACCTCCCATATGGAATAGGAAAAGAGGAAGGGAAAAGGAGAAGGAAGGAAGGGGGCGCCCCCCTTCCCTAGTCCAATTCGGACCAGACCAAGGGGAGGGGTGCGGCCACCCTTGAGGCCCTTTTTCTTCTTTCCCGTATGGCCCAATAAGGCCCAATACGTATTCCCGTAACTCTCCGGTACTCCGAAAAATACCCGAATCACTCGGAACCTTTCCGATGTCTGAATATAGTCGTTCAATATATCGATCTTTACGTCTCGACCATTTCGAGACTCCTCGTCATGTCCCCGATCTCATCCGGGACTCCGAACTCCTTCGGTACATCAAAACTCATAAACTCATAATATAACTGTCATCGAAACCTTAAGCGTGCGGACCCTACGGGTTCGAGAACAATGTAGACATGACCGAGACACATCTCCAGTCAATAACCAATAGCGGAACCTGGATGCTCATATTGGCTCCCACATATTCTACGAAGATCTTTATCGGTCAGACCGCATAACGACATACGTTGTTCCCTTTGTCATCGGTATGTTACTTGCCCGAGATTTGATCGTCGGTATCTTAATACCTAGTTCAATCTCGTTACCGGCAAGTCTCTTTACTCGTTCCGTAATACATCATCTCACAACTAACTCATTAGTTGCAATGCTTGCAAGGCTTATGTGATGTGCATTACCGAGAGGGCCCAGAGATACCTCTCCGACAATCGGAGTGACAAATCCTAATCTCGAAATACGCCAACCCAACATGTACCTTTGGAGACACCTGTAGAGCTCCTTTATAATCACCCAGTTACGTTGTGACGTTTGGTAGCACCCAAAGTGTTCCTCCGGCAAACGGGAGTTGCATAATCTCATAGTCATAGGAACATGTATAAGTCATGAAGAAAGCAATAGCAACATACTAAACGATCGGGTGCTAAGCTAATGGAATGGGTCATGTCAATCACATCATTCTCCTAATGATGTGATCCCGTTAATCAAATAACAACTCTTTTGTTTATGGTTAGGAAACATAACCATCTTCGATTAACGAGCTAGTCAAGTAGAGGCATACTAGTGACACTCTGTTTGTCTATGTATTCACACATGTATTATGTTTCCGGTTAATACAACTCTAGCATGAATAATAAACATTTATCATGATATAAGGAAATAAATAATAACTTTATTATTGCCTCTAGGGCATATTTCCTTCAGTCTCCCACTTGCACTAGAGTCAATAATCTAGTTCACATCGCCATGTGATTCAACACTAAGAGTTCACATCACCATGTGATTAACACCATAGTTCACATCGTCATGTGACCTATACCCAAAGGGTTTACTAGAGTCAATAATCTAGTTCACATCATTTATGTGATTAACACCCAAAGAGTACTAAGGTGTGATCATGTTTTGCTTGTGAGATAATTTTAGTCAACGGGTCTGTCACATACAGATCCGTAAGTATTTTGCGAATTCTATGTCTACAATGCTCTGCACGGAGCTACTCTAGCTAA
Organism: Triticum urartu; assembly: GCF_003073215.2. NCBI lineage: Eukaryota > Viridiplantae > Streptophyta > Magnoliopsida > Poales > Poaceae > Triticum > Triticum urartu. Next base: position 55,750,298 of record NC_053025.1, on the reverse strand, counting down.
TTGCTCCACTTTCAATATGTATCTAGATCGAGACTTAGAGTCATCCAGATATGTGTCAAAACTTGCATCTACGTAACTTTTTACAACGAACCTTTTTGTCACCTCCATAATTGAGAAATATTTCCTTATTCCGCTAAGGACAGTTTTGACCGTTGTCCAGTGATCTACTCTTAGATCACTATTGTACTCCCTTGCTTAACACAGTGTAGGGTATACAATAGATCTGGTACACAGCATGGCATACTTTATAGAACCTATGGCTGAGGCATAGGGAATGACTTTCATTCTCTTTCTATCTTCTGCCGTGGTCGGGCTTTGAGTCTTACTCAATTTCACACATCTCTTAACACAGCCAAGAACTCTTTCTTTGACCGTTCCAATTTTTGAACTACTTCAAAATATTGTCAAGGTATGTACTCATTGAAAAAAAACTTATCAAGCGTCTTGATCTATCTCTATAGATCTTGATGCTTAATATGTAAGCAGCTTCACCGAGGTCTTTCTTTGAAAAACTTCTTCGAAACACTCCTTTATGCTTTACAGAATAATTCTACATTATTTCTTATCAGAAATGTTGTAGTGCTCCCACTCACTTTCTTGTAAATACAGGCTTCACCGCAAGTCTGTATAAAACTATATGCTTTGATCATCTCATCAAAGCGCATATTCCAACTCCGAGATGCTTGCACCAGTCCATAGATGGATCGCTGGAGCTTGCACATTTTGTTAGCACCTTTAGGATTGACAAAACCTTCTGGTTGTATCATATACAACTCTTCTTTAATAAATTCATTAAGGAATGCAGTTTTGTTTATCCATTTGCTGGATTTCATAAAATGCGGCAATTGCTAACATGATTCGGACAGACTTAAGCATAGATACGAGTGAGAAACTCTCATCGTAGTCAACACCTTGAACTTGTCGAAAACCTTTTTGCGACAATTCTAGCTTTGTAGATAGTAACACTACTATCAGCGTCTGTCTTCCTCTTGAAGATCCATTTAATCTCAATGGCTCGCCGATCATTGGGCAAGTCAATCAAAGTCCATACTTTGTTCTCATACATGGATCTCATCTCAGATTTCATGACCTCAAGCCATTTTGCGGAATCTGGGCTCATCATCGCTTCCTCATAGTTCGTAGGCTCGTCATGGTCAAGTAACATGACCTCCAGAACTGGATTACCGTACCACTCTGTTGCGGATCTCACTCTGGTTTTACCTACGAGGTTCGGTAGTAACTTGATCTGAAGTTACATTATCATCATCATTAGCTTCCTCACTAATCGGTCTAGTAGTCACAGGAACAGATTTCTGTGATGAACTACTTTCCAATAAGGGAGTAGGTACAGTTACCTCATCAAGTTCTACTTTCCTCCCACTCACTTCTTTCGAGAGAAATTCCTTCTCTAGAAAGGATCCATTCAAAGCAACGAATGTCTTGCCTTCGGATCTGTGATAGAAGGTGTACCCAATAGTCTCCTTTGGGTATCCTATGAAGACATATTTTTCCGATTTGAGTTTGAGCTTATCAGGATGAAATTTTTTCACATAAGCATTGCAACCTCAAACTTTAAGAAACGACAGCTTAGGTTTCTTGCCAAACCATAGTTCATACGGTGTCGTTTCAACGGATTTAGATGGTGCCCTATTTAACGTGAATGCAGCTGTCTCTAATGCATAACCCCAAAACGATAGTGGTAGATCGGTAAGAGACATCATAGATCGCACCATATCTAATAAAGTACGGTTATGACGTTCGGACACACCATTACATTGTGGTGTTCCAGGTGGCGTGAGTAGTGAAACTATTTCACATTGTTTTTAACTGAAGGCCAAACTCGTAACTCAAATACTCTTCTCTATGATCAGATCGTAGAAACTTTATTTTCTTGTTACGATGTTTTTCACTTCACTCTGAAATTCTTTGAACTTTTCAAATGTTTCAGACTTATGTTTCATCAAGTAGATATACTCATATCTGCTCAAATCATCTGTGAAGATCAGAAAATAATGATACCTGTCGCGAGCCTCAATATTCATCGGACCACATACATCAGTATGTATGATTTCCAACAAATCTGTTGCTCGCTCCATTGTTCCGAAGAACAGAGTCTTAGTCATCTTGCCCATGAGGCATGGTTCGCAAGCATCAACTGATTCATAATCAAGTGATTCCAAAAGCCCATCAGCCTGGAGTTTCTTCGTGCGCTTTACACCAATATGACCTAAACGATAGTGCCACAAATAAGTTGCACTATCATTATTAACTTTGCATCTTTTGGTTTCAATATTATGATTATGTGTATCACTACTATCGAGATCCAACGAACTATTTTCATTGGGTGTGTAACCATATAAGGTTTAATTCATGTAAACAGAACAACAATTTATTCTCTTACTTAAATGAATAACCGTATTACAATAAACATGATCAAATCATATTCATGCTGAACGCAAACACCAAATAACACTTATTTAGGTTCAACACTAATCCCGAAATTATAGGGAGTGTGCGATGATGATCATATCAATCTTGGAACCACTTCCAACACACATTGTCACTTCACCCTTAACTAGTCTCTGTTTATTCTGCAACTCCCGTTTCGAGTTACTAATCTTAGCAACTGAACTAGTATCAAATACTGAGGGGTTGCTATAAACACTAGTAAAGTACACATCAATAACATGTATATCAAATATACTTATGTTCACTTTACCATCCTTCTTATCTGCCAATCACTTGGGGTAGTTCCGCTTCCAGTGACCAGTCCCTTTGCAGTAGAAACACTTAGTCTCAGGCTTAGGACCAGACTTGGGCTTCTTCACTTGAGCAACAACTTGCTTGCTGTTCTTCTTGAAGTTCCCCTTCTTCCCTCTGCCCTTTTCTTGAAACTAGTGGTCTTGTCTACCATCAACACTTGATGTTTTTCTCGATTTCTACCTTCGTCAATTTCCGCATTACAAAGAGCTTGGGAATCATTTCCGTTATCCCTTGCATATCATAGTTCATCACGAAGTTCTACTAACTTGGTGATGGTGACTAGAGAATTCTGTCAATCACTATCTTATCTGGAAGATTAACTCCCACTTGATTCAAGCGATTGTAGTACTCAGACAATCTGAGCACATGCTCACTAGTTGAGCGATTCTCCTCCATCTTTTAGCTATAGAACTTGTTGGAGACTTCATATCTCTCAACTCGGGTATTTGCTTGAAATATTAACTTCAACTCCTGGAACATCGCATATGCTCCATGACGTTCAAAACGTCTTTGAAGTCCCGATTCTAAGCCATTAAGCATGGTGCACTAAACTATCAAGTAGTCATCATATTGAGCTAGCCAAACGTTCATAACGTCTGCATCTGCTCCTGCAATAGGTCCGTCACCTAGCGGTGCATCAAGGACATAATTCTTCTGTGCAGCAATGAGGATAAACCTCAGATCACGGATCCAATCCGCATCATTGCTACTAACATCTTTCAACACAATTTTCTCTAGGAACATATCAAAATAAACACAGGGAAGCAACAACACGAGCTATTGATCTACAACATAATTTGCAAAATACTACCAGGACTAAGTTCATGATAAATTTAAGTTCAATTAATCATATTACTTAAGAACTTTCACTTAGATAGACATCCCTCTAATCCTCTAAGTGATTACGTGATCCAAATCAACTAAACCATGTCCGATCATCACGTGAGATGGAGTAGTTTCATTGGTGAACACCGCTATGTTGATCATATCTGCTATATGATTCACGCTCGACCTTTCGGTCTCCGTGTTCCGAGGCCATATCTGTATATGCTTGGCTCGTCAAGTATAACCTGAGTATTCTGCGTGTGCAACTGTTTTGCACCCGTTGTATTTGAACGTAGAGCCTATCACACCCGATCATCACGTGGTGTCTCAGCACGAAGAACTTTCGCAACGGTGCATACTCAGGGAGAACACTTCTTGATAATTAGTGAGAGATCATCTTATAATGCTACCGTCAATCAAAGCAAGATAAGATGCATAAAAGATAAACATCACATGAAATCAATATAAGTGATATGATATGGCCACCATCATCTTGTGCTTGTGATCTCCATCTTTGAAGCACCGTCATGATCACCATCGTCACCGGCCGACACCTTGATCTCCATCGTAGCATCGTTGTCGTCTCACCAATCTTATGCTTCCACGACTATCGCTACCGCTTAGTGATAAAGTAAAGCATTACAGCGCGATTGCATTGCATACAATAAAGCGACAACCATATGGCTCCTGCCAGTTGCCGATAACTCGATTACAAAACATGATAATCTCATACAATAAAATTTAGCATCATGTCTTGACCATATCACATCACAACATGCCCTGCAAAAACAAGTTAGACGTCCTCTACTTTGTTGTTGCAAGTTTTACGTGGCTGCTACGGGCTTAAGCAAGAACCAATCTTACCTACGCATCAAAACCACAACGATAGTTTGTCAAGTTGGTGCTGTTTTAACCTTCGCAAGGACCGGGCGTAGCCACACTCGGTTCAACTAAAGTTGGAGAAACTGTCACCCGCTAGCCACCTTTGTGCAAAGCACGTCGGGAGAACCGGTCTCGCGTAAGCGTACGCGTAATGTCGGTCCGGGCCGCTTCGTCCAACAATACCGCCGAACCAAAGTATGACATGCTGGTAAGCAGTATGACTTATATCGCCCACAACTCACTTGTGTTCTACTTGTGCATATAACATCAACACATAAAACCTAGGCTCGGATGCCACTGTTGGGGAATGTAGTAATTTCAAAAAATTTCCTACGCACACGCAAGATCATGGTGATGCATAGCAACGAGAGGGGAGAGTGTGATCTACGTACCCTTGTAGATCGACAGTGGAAGCGTTAGCACAACGCGGTTGATGTAGTCGTACGTCTTCACGGCCCGACCGATCAAGCACCGAAACTACGGCACCTCCGAGTTCTAGCACACGTTCAGCTCGATGACGATCCCCCTCCGGACTCCGATCCAGCAGAATGTCGGGGAAGAGTTCCATCAGCATGACGGCGTGGTGACGATCTTGATGTTCTACCGTCGCAGGGCTTCGCCTAAGCACCGCTACAATATTATCGAGGATTATGGTGGAAGGGGGCACCGCACACGGCTAAGAATATGATCACGTGGATCAACTTGTGTCTAGAGGTGTCCCCCTGCCCCCGTATATAAAGGAGCAAGGGAGGAGGAGGCCGGCCCTAGGAGGGGGCGCGCCAAGTGTGGAGTCCTACTAGGACTCCCTAGTCCTAGTAGGATTCCACCTCCCATATGGAATAGGAAAAGAGGAAGGGAAAAGGAGAAGGAAGGAAGGAGGTGCCCCCTTCCCTAGTCCAATTAGGACCAGACCAAGGGGAGGGGTGCGGCCACCCTTGAGGACCTTTTCTTTCTTTCCCGTATGGCCCAATAAGGCCCAATACGTATTCCCGTAACTCTCCGGTACTCCAAAAAATACCCGAATCACTCGGAACCTTTCCGATGTCCGAATATAGTCGTCCAATATACAGATCTTTACGTCTCGACCATTTTGAGACTCCTCGTCATGTCCCCGATATCATCCGGGATTCCGAACTCCTTCGGTACACTCAAAACTCATAAACTCATAATATAACTGTCATTCGTAACCTTAAGCGTGCGGACCCTAACGGGTTCGAGAACCCAATGTAGACATGACCGAGACACGTCTCCGGTCAATAACCAATAGCGGAACCTGGATGCTCATATTGGCTCCACATATTCTACGAAGATCTTTATCGGTCAGACCGCATAACAACATACGTTGTTCCCTTTGTCATCGGTATGTTACTTGCCCGAGATTCGATCGTCGGTATCCAATACCTAGTTCAATCTCGTTACCGGCAAGTCTCTTTACTCGTTCTGTAATACATCATCTCGCAACTAACTCATTAGTTGCAATGCTTGCAAGGCTTATGTGATGTGCATTACCGAGAGGGGCAGAGATACCTCTCCGACAATCGGAGTGACAAATCCTAATCTCGAAATACGCCAACCCAACATGTACCTTTGGAGACACCTGTAGAGCTTCTTTATAATCACCTAGTTACGTTGTGACGTTTGGTAGCACACAAAGTGTTCCTCCGGTAAACGGGAGTTGCATAATCTCATAGTCATAGGAACATGTATAAGTCATGAAGAAAGCAATAGCAACATACTAAACGATCGGGTGCTAAGCTAATGGAATGGGTCATGTCAATCACATCATTCTTCTAATGATGTGATCCCGTTAATCAAATAACAACTCTTTTGTTTATGGTTAGGAAACATAACCATCTTCGATTAACGAGCTAGTCAAGTAGAGGCATACTAGTGACACTCTGTTTGTCTATGTATTCACACATGTATTATGTTTTCGGTTAATACAATTCTAGCATGAATAATAAACATTTATCATGATATAAGGAAATAAATAATAACTTTATTATTGCCTCTAGGGCATATTTCCTTCAGTTGGCTCCCACATGCTCCACGATGATCTCATCGGATGAACCACGATGTCAAGGATTCAATCAATCCCGTACACAATTCCCTTTGTCCGTCGGTATGATACTTGCCCGAGATTCGATCGTCGGTATCCCGATACCTTGTTCAATCTCGTTACCGGCAAGTCTCTTTACTCGTTCCGTAACACATCATCCCGTGATCAACTCCTTGGTCACATTGTGCACATTATGATGATGTCCTACCGAGTGGGCCCAGAGATACCTCTCCGTTTACACGGAGTGACAAATCCCAGTCTCGATTCGTGCCAACCCAACAGACACTTTCGGAGATACATGTAGTGTACCTTTATAGCCACCCAGTTACGTTGTGATGTTTGGTACACCCAAAGCATTCCTACGGTATCCAGGAGTTGCACAATCTCATGGTCTAAGGAAATGATACTTGACATTAGAAAAGCTTTAGCATACGAACTACATGATCTTTGTGCTAGGCTTAGGATTGGGTCTTGTCCATCACATCATTCTCCTAATGATGTGATCCCGTTATCAACGACATCCAATGTCCATGGTCAGGAAACCGTAACCATCTATTGATCAACGAGCTAGTCAACTAGAGGCTTACTAGGGACATGGTGTTGTCTATGTATCCACACATGTATCTGAGTTTCCTATCAATACAATTCTAGCATGGATAATAAACGATTATCATGAACAATGAAGTATAATATAATAATAACTAATTTATTATTGCCTCTAGGGCATATTTCCAACAGAAACGTCTCACATACAACTTGGCACCTAGACCTAGGATCAGGGAGGATGTTTTCATTGAACCAATTTCAAGATCAGCGCTTTTGTGAAGACGAGGAACAACTTGGATGAGCCGAGGTGCGGCCAGACTTGAAGACCGGTTTAGGTGCTACTGATGGTGTCCTAGCTAGGAGTCCTCTCACCATGATGATTCCCAGCCTGATCGGCCATGCTGAGGACCCTTATGTTGGTTTCATCTCGTGCCCTCCGAGCGCAGCCCATGACGATTATAAGGAAGATCCCGAGGACTTGACATATACTCCAAGATGACAAGTCCGTGAGGAACTCTACCTTCTCATACGTAGCTGACTAAGATCATGTAAACTCTAGGCCCTCGGTTCCTATATAAACCGAGGGTCAGGCTCCTAGAAGAGACATTACAATCTGTTGGTTGGTACTTGTACTTGTACTATACCCCAACGCAATAAACACAAGCAGAAAGGATATTATCTCTTCGGAGATCCTGAACCTAGGTAAAATATTGTGTCCCTGTTACCGTCGTTCCTAAACGCCTTGCTTAGGACCCCTAGCTCGAGATCTGCCGGATTTAGTTCCGTCAAGGGAGGGGGAGGTGGTATGTGTACGTCTACATTATACTCGGTGTTTGTCAAACAAAAATGTTAGAAACTTAAATCCCCCCCTCCTCCTCCTCCAATAGCATTTGTGTTGTTTTGTTGGTGGAACTGCCCATATTGTCAACCAATAACCCTTATTTTAATGATCAACCAACAACTTCATATAACTAGGGGATACCCCACACGTTGATGCGGGAATTCATTGATGAAAACTTGGATTGATAACATGAGAATCAAAATTAAAAATACACATGACTTATTATATTTGATAACATAGTTATACTACTATTTATTGAATATACGTAGAATAATTAAATGAAAAATATTTTCTCATGCATGGTTGAATGTTATGGTGGGTGGTTTCCCATGCATGATTGCATGTTGAGGTGAGCCTTATCTCATTTATAATTGTATGATAAGATAACATGTCTGCATGTTCATATAAATAAATTAGTGACGATGATAATCTATACCTACTAATAAAAGAAATATGTATTCTTAGTCCGTCATACTATTTTGTAGAAAACCCGTGATGTTTCTGACATTAAACCCATTGTACATAACAATTGTTTTTAAAAATACTTATATCTTCTAAACCGTAACTCCAAATTTAACGTGTTATATATCGAATTTGATTAAAAAATATGTAGAATCTAAATATGATGTTATTTTACTTGTTAACAATTTTTTTTAAAATACTATCTAGGCTGCAATGTCAATCAACAATGCATTATCCGTCTTTTTTCATACCAGTACTCATTCAGGTTGGGGATGAACACCTCAGCAAAACCAGGATTGGACATGAAATTGAAGATAAATTTGCTAGAGACACCCAATAAATAAGGACATGCATGACAAAAAAAAAGAGGACCCAATAAAGATGGGATGTCCACTATAAAATAAATAAGAAAATGCAGAGGAGATCCGGTAAAAATGAGATGTTGCGCTATTATCCTATATATAAGGAAAAAAAGGACATGCATGAAAAAAATAAAAAGGAGGCATGCATGAAGAAAAAAAAGATAAATTTGATAAGATATAAATAGTGATGAAACAGGGACCAATACCTATGACATGTATGGCAAAAAATAGTGATGAAATAGGGGCACAAGTACGTGCGCCAACAGGAGACCATACAAGAATGTTCTTTTGTAGACAAAAAAACTCCTTTTATGATTAAAAAAGCATGTATCTTTTTAACAACCTTTTTAACAACTCTTCATGTATTTAAGAAATAGCTACAAATTCTCGGAATATAGAACATTTTTTATAAATTAAGAGCATTTGGTTTTTTCTCTCCCATTGCAAACGCATGAGCCTTTTTGCTAGTAATAGTCATGTATATAGGATTACTCTAATAATCATGTGTTTCAGTTTTCCGACAAGAGGAGGAATACTATAAAAGTTGATAGTGGATTTACATTTAGAGCCGGATAACAGGAGTAGTAGCTTTATGCAGAGGTTGTTGGTGGAGTAGATCATCGCTTGCATTAACGATTGACCAACAACCAGCGGGTGCACCTGTTGCCACACACGCGGCCTGATATGGTTGGCACACTTGCCGCTTTCAAAGGTTCCATGAGCACACCACACGTGCACATGACATGCAAAGGAGAGAAGATACTTCCAAACTCCCAAGGACACTGATTGAACAGTGGGCGGACAAAGGTTAGGCAAGTGTCAAATAGCCAGCCGGAGCAGACATCGCCATCAACAAAGGGAATAAAACTTGGCAGCATATCGCACGATACATTGCACTTTGTGTGCATCCCAATCACCGTGGAAAAATCAAGGGGACAACTTCCATGTCGGGATTCATCCTCTCTGGAGCACACCAGTATGTTGATAGGTCTGCTTGTCCTGACCAACTAGCCCTTCAGATGCGGATTCAGAGAGGTTTCCTTTTCTTCAGTTCGTCGTTTTCAGGGTCACTGCTTTGCTGATACTCCCGCCGTTCCAAAATAGATGACCTAGTTTTATACTAAGGTTAGTACAAAGTTGAGTTATCTATTTTGAAACGGAGGGAGTAGGTTTGGCCTTGAGAATTTGTGATCTTCCTTGCACCTTGCTAGAAGTGGAGCAACTATTTGTAACTGAGACGCACAAGTGTACGTAAAAGAAGTGGCCAACGAGGTCCATATGTTCATGTCGTTTTACAGATTGTTCGTACATGCGGAACCAGCATAATCAACCGATGGGCCAGTTCCAGTTGGTTATCATGAAATGGCTTAATAATAAATTAGTACGTATGTGTCGATGGATTGCCAAACCCACCCCTCTCCATCGGTTTAAGACTTTTAAAGTAACTCGCTAGTGCATGAATTTAATATGTTACACTTGGCAACTAAAAAATAATGGTTACTTAGGGCATCTTCAACGCCGACCCGTAAATTCCTTCAATATATGTCTGTTTTTGTGTCCGAACGTGGTCCGTGGACATGATATGGAAGGAAGATATCCAACGCTAATTGTAAAGTATTCGGCTAGAAAGAGAAAAGTAAGTGAAGATCATGCATATAGTGGGATATTGCAGTGCGGTGTCCAGTTGAGAGAAGGGAGGAAAAAGGGAAGGATCACGCGAAGGCTTTTGATTGGTCAAGTGAATGTTCCGTCTTCGGTATAGCTCCCATGTTTGTTTCCGCTTTGCCGGAAAACAGGCGTCATAACCACTTCGTGGACCGATGCCGCGTTTGTTTTTTGCGGGTCTCCCTTGAAGATGCCCTTCAAATGGTACTACCTCAGTTTCAAAAATTTAAGACGGGGCCTACCAAAACAACTTATATTTTGAAACAAAGGTAGTAAAGTAGAGACACATAATAAAGAAAATAAAAACTTTAGTAATGCAAACGACTCGTAACTACATTCGCACCAAACGAGTGATTTGCAAAAAACATCGATATTAAAGGTTAGAGTTACAGAAACCACACTTTTATAGTTTTGTGCCAAAAATCACTAATCCTGGAGCTATTTTTTTTTTGCAGAAATCACTAGTCGTCCGGTTCGCTTGTTTTAAGCTCGATTATGACAGATAGGACCCACATTAGCCGTGTGGCGTACCGATTCGTGATAGACGACAGTACACTAGGTATTTTCCTAAAAAAAACTCATCCCCGCCTAACAAAATCTCCCTTCCCCGCCCCGCCCGATCCAGGTCGGGATCAGATGTTCCCGCACACCACCGGCCTTGCCTCCTCTGACGTCATCACCGGCGGTGTACCGCACGCCCAAAACTACCGCCGCCACGGCATGGCCCAAGTGCTCATCACCTCCTTCCCGTCGGGACCCTCGTGGGTGTCTACCATGCCGCTGTTGCATGCGTCGGGATGGACAACCTCCGCTACGTGGCTGCCGGCTGTTGGGGAACGTAGCATAAATTCAAAATTTTCCTACGTGTCACCAAGATCAATCTATGGAGTCATCTAGCAACGAGGGAGGATTGGATCTACATACCCTTGTAGATCGCGCGCGGAAGCGTTCAAGAGAACGGGGTTGATGGAGTCGTACTCGTCGTGATTCAAATCACCGATGATCCTAGTGCCGAACGGACGGCACCTCCGCGTTCAACACACGTACGGAACGGAGACGTCTCCCACGCCTTGATCCAGCAAGGAGGAGGGAGAGGTTGATGGAGATCCAGCAGCACGACGGCGTGGTGGTGGATGCAGGGCGTCACAGTAGCAGGGCTTCGCCTATACTACGAGAGAGAGACGTAACGGGGAGAGAGGGAGGCGCCAGGGGCTGGTGTATGAAGTTCCTCCTCTCCCCCACTATATATAGGAGGGTCAAGGGGGGGGTGCGCCAGCCTAGGAGATCCAATCTCCTAGGTGCGGCTGCCCAAGGGAGGTTTCCCTCCCCCCAAGGCACCTAGAGGTGCCTTCCACTAGTGGGACTCCTCCCATATGGAAACCCTAGGCGCATGGGCCTATAGGGGCTGGTGCCCTTGGCCCATATAGGCCAAGGCGCACCCCTTACAGCCCATGTGGCCCCCCGGGACAGGTGGCCCCACCCGGTGGGCCCCCGGGACCCTTTCGGTGGTCCCGGTACAATACCGATAACCCCGAAAGTTGTCCCGATGGCCGAAACAGCACTTCCTATATATAATTCTTTACCTCCGGACCATTCCGGAACTCCTCGTGACGTCCGGGATCTCATCCGAGACTCCGAACAATATTCGGGTTACTGCATACACATATATCTTCATAACCCTAGCATCACCGAACCTTAAGTGTGTAGACCCTACGGGTTCGGGAGACATGCAGACATGACCGAGACGTTCTCCGGTCAATAACCAACAGCGGGATCTGGATACCCATGATGGCTCCCACATGTTCCACGATGATCTCATCGGATGAACCATGATGTCAAGGACTTAATCAATCCCGTATACAATTCCCTTTGTCTAGCGGTATGTTACTTGCCCGAGATTCGATCGTCGGTATCCCTATACCTTGTTCAATCTCGTTACCGGCAAGTCTCTTTACTCGTTCCGTAACACATCATCCCGTGATCAACTCCTTGGTCACATTGCGCATATGATGATGTCCTACCGAGTGGGCCCAGAGATACCTCTCCGCTTACACGGAGTGACAAATCCCAGTCTCGATTCGTGCCAACCCAACAGACACTTTCGGAGATACCTGTAATGCACCTTTATAGTCACCCAGTTACGTTGTGACGTTTGATACACCTAAAGCACTCCTACGGTATCCGGGAGTTGCACAATCTCATGGTCTAAGGAAATGATACTTGACATTAGAAAAGCTATAGCATATGAACTACACGATCTAGTGCTATGCTTAGGATTGGGTCTTGTCCATCACATCATTCTCCTAATGATGTGATCCCGTTATCAACGACATCCAATGTCCATGGTTAGGAAACTGTAACCATCTATTGATCAACGAGCTAGTCAACTAGAGGCTTACTAGGGACATGGTGTTGTCTATGTATCCACACATGTATCTGAGTTTCCTATCAATACAATTATAGCATGGATAATAAACGATTATCATGAACAAGGAAATATAATAATAACCAATTTATTATTGCCTCTAGGGCATATTTCCAACAGTCTCCCACTTGCACTAGAGTCAATAATCTAGTTCACATCGCCATGTGATTAACACTCACAGGTCACATCGCCATGTGACTAACACCCAAGAGTTTACTAGAGTCAGTAGTCTAGTTCACATCACTATGTGATTAACACTCAATGAGTTTTAGGTTTGATCATGTTGCTTGTGAGAAAGGTTTTAGTCAACGGGTCTGAACCTTTCAGATCCGTGTGTGCTTTACAAATCTCTATGTCATCTCCTAGATGTAGCTACCACGTTCCATTTGGAGCTATTCCAAATAACTGTTCTACTTGGAGCTATTCTAAATTGTTGCTCCATTATATGTATCCGGTATCTCTACTCAGAGCTATCTGGATAGGTGTTAAGCTTGCATCGACGTAACTCTTTACGACGAACTCTTTTACCACCTCCATAATCGAGAAAATTCCTTAGTCCACTAGTTACTAAGGATAACTTTGACCGCTGTCCTGTGATCCATTCTTGGATCACACTTGTACCCCTTGACTGAATCATGGCAAGGCACACTTCAGGTGCGGTACACAGCATAGCATACTGTAGAGCCTATGTCTTAAGCATAGGGGACGACCTTCGTCCTTTCTCTCTATTCTGCCGTGGTCGAGCTTTAAGTCTTAACTTCATACCTTACAACTCAGGCAAGAACTCCTTCTTTGACTGATCCATCTTGAACACCTTCAAGATCACGTCAAGGCATGTGCTCATTTGAAAGTACCATTAAGCGTTTTGATCTATCCTTATAGATCTTGATGCTCAATGTTCAAGTAGCTTAATCCTGGCTTTCCATTGAAAAACACTTTCCAAATAACCCTATATGCTTTCCAGAAATTCTACGTCATTTCCGATCAACAACATATATTCATCAGAAATTCTATAGTGCTCCCACTCACTTCTTTGGAAATACCAGTTTCTCATAAACTTTGTATAAACCCAAAATCTTTGATCATCTCATCAAAGCGTACATTCCAACTCCGAGATGCTTACTCCAGTCCTCAGAAGGATTGCTGGAGCTTTGCATACTTATTAGCATCTTTCAGGATTGACAAAACCTTCCGGTTGTATCACATACAACCTTTCCTCAAGCAAAGCGTCGAGGAAATAATGTTTTGACATCCTATCTGCAAGATTTCATAAATAATGCAGTGACTGCTAATATAATTCCAACAGACTCTTAGCATCGCTACGAGTGAGAAAGTCTCATCGTAGTCAACTCTTTAAACTTGTCAGAAAACATCTTAACGACAAGTCGAGCTTTCTTAACGGTGATACTTACCATCATTGTCCGTCTTCCTTTTAGAATCCATATGTACCTAACAGCCTTACGACCATCAAGTAGTTCTTCCAAAGTCTACACTTTGTTTTCATATATGGATCCTCTCTCGGATTATATGGCCTCAAGCCATTTATCGGAATCCGGGCCCACCATCGCTTCTCCATAGCTCGTAGGTTCATTGTTGTCTAGCAACATGACTTCCAAGACAGGGTTACGTACCACTCTGAAGTAGTACGCATCCTTGTCATCCCACGAGGTTTGGGAGTGACTTGATCTGAAGTCTCATGATCAATATCATAAGCTTCCACTTCAATTGGTGTAGGTGCCACAGGAACAACTCTTTGTGCCCTGCTATACACTAGTTGAAGAGACGGTTTAATAACCTCATCAAGTCTCCACCATCCTCCCACTCAATTCTTTCGAGAGAAACTTTTCCTCGAGAAAGGACCCGATTCTAGAAACAATCCTTTATTGCTTTCGGATCTGAGACAGGAGGTATACCCAACTGTTTTGGGTTGTCCTATGAAGATGCATTTATCCGCTTTGGGTTCGAGCTTATCTACCTGAAACCTTTTTCACATAAGCGTCGCAGCCCCAAACTTTCAAGAAATAACAGCTTAGGTTTCTCTAAACCATAGTTCATACGGTGTCATATCATCGGAATTACGTGGTGCCCTATTTAAAGTGAATGTGGTTGTCTCTAATGCCTAACCCATAAACTATTGTGGTAATTTGATAAGAGACATCATGGTATGCATCATATCCAATAGGGTGCAGTTATGATGTTCGGACACACCATCACACTATGGTGTTCCAGGCTGTATCAGTTGTGAAACAATTTCCACAATGTCTTAATTCTGTGCCAAACTCGTAATTCAGATATTCATCTCTATGATCATATCATAGATATTTTTATCCTCTTATCACGACGATCTTTCAACTTCACCCTGAAATTACTTGAACCTTTCAATAATTCAGACTCGTGATTTATCAAGTAAATGCACTCAACATCTACTCAAATCATCTGTGAAGAAAGAACATAACGATATCCACTACATGCCTCAGCACTCATTGGACTGCACACATCAAAATGTATTACTTCCAACAAGTTGCTTGCTAGTTCCATTTTACTGAAAACGAGGCTTTCAGTCATCTTGCCCATGTGGTATGATTTGCATGGCTCAAGTGATTCAAAATCAAGTGAGTCCAAACGCTCCATTTGCATGGAGTTTCTTCATGCATATACACCAATAGACATGGTTCGCATGCCTCAAACTTTTCAAAAACGAGTGAGCCCAAAGATCCATCAACATGGAGCTTCTTCATGCATTTTATACCGATATGACTTACATGGCAGTGCCACAAGTAGGTGGTACTATCATTACTATCTTTTGGCATGAACATGTGTATCACTACGATCGAGATTCAACAAACCATTCATTTTAGGTGTAAGACCATTGAAGGTATTATTCAAATAAACAGAGTAACCATTATTCTTCTTAAATGAATAACCGTATTGCGATAGACATAATCCAATCATGTCTATGCTCAACGCAAACACCAATCTCGATGGTAGAGGGAGCGTGCGATGCTTGATCATATCAACATTGGAAACACTTCCAACACATATCGTCAGCTCACCTTTAGCTAGTCTCCGTTTATTCCGTAGCTTTTATTTCGAGTTACTAACACTTAGCAACCGAACCGGTATCTAATACCCTAGTGCTACTAGGAGTACTATTAAAGTACACATTAACATAATGTATATCCAATATACTTCTATCGACCTTGCCAGCCTTCTAATCTACCAAGTATCTAGGGTAATTCTGCTCCAGTGGCTGTTCCCTTTATTACAGAAGCACTTAGTCTCGGGTTTGGGTTCAACCTTGGGTTTCTTCACTAGAGCAGCAGCTGAATTGCCGTTTCATGAACTATCCCTTCTTGCCCTTGCCCTTCTTGAAACTAGTGGTTTCACTAACCATCAACAATTGATGCTCCTTCTTGATTTCTACTTTCGCGGTGTCAAACATCGCGAATATCTCAAGGATCATCATATATGTCCCTGATATATTATAGTTCATCACGAAGCTCTAGCAGCTTGGTGGTAATGACTTCGGAGAAACATCACTATCTCATTTGGAAGATTAACTCCCACTCGATTCAAGCGATTGTTGTACTCAGACAATCTGAGCACAAGCTCAACAATTGAGCTTTTCTCCCTAGTTTGCAGGTTAGAAAAATCGTCGGAGGTCTTATACCTCTTGACGTGGGCACGAGCCTGTAATTCCAATTTCAGCCCTCAAAACATCTCATATGTTTTGTGATGTTTCAAAAACGTCTTTGGTGCCTCAACTCTAAACCGTTTAACTGAACTATCACGTAGTTATCAAAACGTGTATGTCAGATGTTCGCAACATCCACAGACAACGTTCGAGGTTCAGCACACTGAGCGGTGCATTAAGGACATAAGCCTTCTATGAAGCAATGAGGACAATCCTCAGTTTACGGACCTAGTCCACATAATTGCTACTATCAACTTTCAACTAATTTTTTTTTCTAGGAACATAACTAAACAGTAGAACTAAAGCGCGAGCTACGACATAATTTGCAAAATCCTTTTGACTATGTTCAGAATAATTAAGTTCATCTTATGAACTCCCACTTAGATTAGACATCCCTCTAGTCATCTAAGTATTACACGATCCGAGTCGAGCAGGCCATGTCCGATTAACACGTGAGACGGACTAGTCAACGTCGGTGAACATCTTCATGTTGATCGTATCTTCCATACGACTCGTGTTCGACCTTTCGGTCTCTGTGTTCCGAGGCCATGTCTTCACATGCTTAGGCTCGTCAAGTTAACCCTAAGTGTTTTTGCATGTGTAAATCTTGCTTACACCCGTTGTATGTGAACGAAAGGATCTATCACACCCGATTAACACGTGATGCTTCGAAGCGACGAACTGTAGCAACGGTGCACAGTTAGGGGAGAACACTTCTTGAAATTTTAATGAGGGGTCATCTTATTTACTACCGTCGTTCTAAGCAAATAAGATGTATAAACATGATAAACATCACATGCAATCAAATAGTGACATGATATGGCCAATATCATATAGCTCCTTTGATCTTCATCTTGGGGCTCCATGATCATCTTGTCACCGGCATACTCATCGACATGTAAGTTGTGATTCCTTTGACAAGAACATGATCAATCTCATACATCACATATATCATTCATCACATCCTTTTGGCCATATCACATCACATAGCATACCCTGCAAAAACAAGTTAGACGTCCTCTAATTGTTGTTTGCATGTTTTACGTGGCTGCTATGGGTTTCTAGTAAGAAACGTTTCTTACCTACGCAAAACCACAACGTGATATGCCAATTGCTATTTACCCTTCATAAGGACCCTTTTCATCGAATCCGATCCGACTAAAGTAGGAGAGACAGACACCCGCTAGCCACCTTATGCAACTAGTGCATGTCAGTCGGTGGAACCTGTCTCACGTAAGAGTACGTGTAAGGTTGGTCCGGGCCGCTTCATCCCACGATGCCGCCGAATCAAGATAAGACTAGTAACGGCAAGCATATTGAACAAAATCAACGCCCACAACTTCTTTGTGTTCTACTCGTGCATAGAATCTACGCAATAGACCTAGCTCATGATGCCACTGTTGGGGAACGTAGCATAAATTCAAAATTTTCCTACGTGTCACCTTACGTGTCACCAAGATCAATCTATGGAGTATCTAGCAACGAGGGGAGTGGATCTACATACCCTTGTAGATCGCGCGCGGAAGCGTTCAAGAGAACGGGGTTGATGGAGTCGTACTCGTCGTGATTCAAATCACCGATGATCCTAGTGCCGAACGGACGGCACCTCCGCGTTCAACACACGTACGGAACGGAGACGTCTCCCACGCCTTGATCCAGCAAGGAGGAGGGAGAGGTTGATGGAGATCCAGCAGCACGACGGCGTGGTGGTGGATGCAGGGCGTCACAGTAGCAGGGCTTCGCCTATACTACGAGAGAGAGACGTAACGGGGAGAGGGGAGGCGCCAGGGGCTGGTGTATGAAGTTCCTCCTCTCCCCCACTATATATAGGAGGGCCAAGGGGGGTGCGCCAGCCTAGGAGATCCAATCTCCTAGGTGCGGCGGCCAAGGGAGGTTTCCCTCCCCCCCAAGGCACCTAGAGGTGCCTTCCACTAGTGGGACTCTTCCCTTGGAAACCCTAGGCGCATGGGCCTTCGGGGCTGGTGCCCTTGGCCCATATAGGCCAAGGCGCACCCCCTTACAGCCCATGTGGCCCCGGGGCAGGTGGCCCCACCCGGTGGACCCCCGGGACCCTTCCGGTGGTCCCGGTACAATACCGGTGACCCCGAAACTTGTCCGATGGCCGAAACAGCACTTCCTATATATAATCTTTACCTCCGGACCATTCCGGAACTCCTCGTGACGTCCGGGATCTCATCCGGGACTCCGAACAACATTCGGGTTACGCATACAATATCTCTTATAACCCTAGCGCATCACCGAACCTTAAGTGTGTAGACCCTACGGGTTCGGGAGACATGCAGACATGACCGAGACGTTCCGGTCAATAACCAACAGCGGGATCTGGATACCCATGATGGCTCCCACATGTTCCACGATGATCTCATCGGATGAACCACGATGTCAAGGACTTAATCAATCCCGTATACAATTCCCTTTGTCTAGCGGTATGTTACTTGCCCGAGATTCGATCGTCGGTATCCTTATACCTTGTTCAATCTCGTTACCGGCAAGTCTCTTTTACTCGTTCCGTAACACATCATCCCGTGATCAACTCCTTGGTCACATTGTGCACATTATGATGATGTCCTACCGAGTGGGCCCAGAGATACCTCTCCGTTTACACGGAGTGACAAATCCCAGTCTCGATTCGTGCCAACCCAACAGACACTTTCGGAGATACCTGTAATGCACCTTTATAGTCACCCAGTTACGTTGTGACGTTTGATACACCTAAAGCACTCCTACGGTATCCGGGAGTTGCACAATCTCATGGTCTAAGGAAATGATACTTGACATTAGAAAAGCTATAGCATATGAACTACACGATCTAGTGCTATGCTTAGGATTGGGTCTTGTCCATCACATCATTCTCCTAATGATGTGATCCCGTTATCAACGACATCCAATGTCCATGGTTAGGAAACCGTAACCATCTATTGATCAACGAGCTAGTCAACTAGAGGCTTACTAGGGACATGGTGTTGTCTATGTATCCACACATGTATCTGAGTTTCCTATCAATACAATTATAGCATGGATATAGCATGGATAATAAACGATTATCATGAACAAGAAAATATAATAATAACCAATTTATTATTGCCTCTAGGGCATATTTCCAACACCGGCGACATAGATCCACCCTCCCAAGGTTGTCGCGGGTCCCTTCCACGACAACCCGAGGTGCGGTTACAGAGCTTTGGTCGATGGTGCTGGTGAGCCGGTTCGTACTCACCTGCAGCTACTTAGGCTCGACAATCAAGCCGGGCCAAGGTGGCCGGAATGCTGTCGACGAGAGGGCGAGCTCCTCGCACTGGCTGAGCTCCCGCGGTCTTGGCACAAAATTAGCCTTGGAATTAGTATTTTTTTGGCACAAAACTATGAAAGTATGGTCTGTGCAACCCTAGCATTTAATATTGATAGTTTTTGCAATTCACTCGTACCAAACAAAGCATAGAAGATGCATGCAATTGGTGAAAGTAGCCGCAAAGTGCTAGTGGAGCACATACACACATCATGCATCTTTGGTTGGTTGTTTGATTGGAGAGTTAAACAAAAGTGAGAGCTAAGGTTTCGGATGATAGCATCCGCTTACGGCCAGCTTCTAGTGGGCACGACAAAGTGGACATGTGACTACAACTTATTAGCATACTTCCTCCATTCTAAAATATAGTGTGCCCGCGTTTTCCGAGAGCCAACTTTGACCCTAAATTTAACCAACAAGACTAACTGTGGCGGGAGAAAAAATTATATAATTGAAAACTTCTTTCGAATACGAATTTACTGATATATTTTTTGCTCCCGCCGCAATCGGTCTTGGTAGTTAAATTTACGGTCAAAGTTGAAGCATGTGAATAGAGAAAGCACTACATTGTGAAATAGAGGAAGTATATACTACTAGACACCACTAGTCGACGATGACAGTAAGACTTCGGTGTGAGAAAAGAGGCGAGCATGTCGTGTGTTACGCTTGTCGATCTCTTGGTTCGGCGCCTAACACGACAAAATGAATATAGGCTTCCTTTGACGATCCAAAGCAGATGGTTGCGGCTAAGACTTCAAAGTAGCTTTAGGTCTAGCTTCGGATTCCTTCCGTTCAGTAGTACATCAACTGCAGCTTGAACTTTGGAAATAGAATAACGTAACTTATCAAATATTCGAGCACTTAATAATACTCCGAATTTAATAGAAGTCAACCTGTAGCAACGCACGGACACGTTTACTAGTAACTATATAAGTGACCCCTAAAAAAGTACTCCCTCCGTCTCAAAATTCTTGTTTTAAATTTGTCTAAATACGAATGTATCAAATCACATTTTAGTATTAGATACACCCGCATCTAGACAAATCTAAAATAAAAAATTTGAGACGGAGAGAGTAACTATAGCCACCGCCTCCTGCTCCTTCTCCAAAAAAAGTTAGGGTTCCTGCCTCTCGCCAGCGCCGCCGCAGCTCCGCCTCGTCTCCGGTGGTCCTAGGGCCATGGGACGCCGTGGATCCTAGTAAGGGCCGGCGGGAGGGCTCCGATTTTAGTCGTTCCTTTTCATTTTGTTAGGCTTTGTATCCTGTTCAGAAAGACGAGACGTTGGCGGCTCCCTGGAGATAGAATAAAGGTCTTCCCGCCTAGCCCCGTTCCAGTGGTGCGCCTAGCATCGTTGGTGGGTGTGTGAAGGTGTGTCTTCGGCGGATCTATCTTTGGTGGATTTGTTCGGATCTCGTCGTTGTTCGTTTATATTCGTGTGTCTTTGGGTTGGATCCTTTCGATCTACGTTATTTCTTCATCGGCGGCGGTTGCTGCTCTGGTGCGCTGGTCCTATGGCGCCTTAGGACGACGACGTTCCGACTGTCTACTACAACAAGCTGTGCCTGACTCCGGCGATGGAGGGGCGATGACGGTGACGCGTCTTCGGCTTGCTTCAGTGCTTGTAGTCGTCGCTAGGTGCTCTATGAATCTGGATGTAATTTTTGTTATTTTCGGTGTTCGTTGTATAGTCATAATTGAAAATGAATAGATCAGAAGTTTTCTCGCAAAAAGATAACTATATAGGAATTCCCTATTCGCCGCTCGTCGCGTCGAGTTGTCGACGCAACACACAGAGCTGGCAATTGAGCGGCGACCTGGGCCGACCCATGAATGTGTTCGAGCATTCTCCGGTTTTGGGAACCTTCTAGAGTTTCCTAGCCAGGTTTTCTGGTTTGGGAACCTTCTACAAGGTTTCTTGAACCGTTTTTTATTTCACCGGTTTTTACTGTTTCCTGTTTCTTTTTCTATTTCTTTTTTCTTTCTTTTTTTTCCTTTTATGTTTCTTTTTTTACTTTTCAAGTATATGTTTATTTATTTTTAAAGTTCATGTTTCAAAAATTGTTCGTAAAGTTAAAAAATGTGTGTGCTTTCAAAAAAATGTTCAATTTTTTTTAAAATGGTTGTGTTTTAAAAAATTGTTCATAAATTCAAATAATGTTCACAATTTCCAAAAAATGTTTGAGAAAAATGTTCTCATTCTTCAAAAATTGTTCAGAATGGTTTTGTTCAAACTTTTCAAATAATGGCTGGGATTTCAAAAATGTTCCTTTTTTCAAAAAAAATTCGCAAATTTCAAGAAATGATCCTCTTTCCAAATTTCTGTTCACATATTGAAAAAGTTGTTTTCATTTTCAAATTTTGTTCACCAATTCAAAAATTGTTTGCGTTTTCGAAAAATGTCCAAAGGTTTAGAAAAAAGTTTCTGTCTCAATTTGTTGTTCACCTATATAAAAAATGTTCGAATTTTCCAGAATTGTTCATGATTTTCCAATTGTTCTCAGTTTAAAAAATTGTTGTGAATCTAAAACGTCGTCCCTGTTTTTAAATTTTGTTCACTGATTCAAAAAAATGTGCACATTTTCAAAACTTGTTCTGGAATTTTTAAAAATCTTCATGTTTTCAAAATGTTAGAGTTTTTAATAAATTTTTTATAATTTCAAAAGATGTTCCATTTTTTGAGTTTCTTTACTAATACGATTTTTTTGACATTTTTGAGAAATGCTTGGGGAGTTGAAAATTTCTTCATAGTTTCAAAACATGATGAGAAATTTAAAATTCGTTCGTGTTTGTTAAAAATTATTTGGAACTTAATTTAAATGTTCGAAATTTGAAATATTTTTTTGCTTTTTAAGTCATGTTCAGTTTACGCTAGTAAATTTAGTACTTTACAGTTCGCTCTGCTCATTATGTCAACAACGTTCAATAGGTGGACTGGTTAGCCGTATTCATGCACAAACATTAAGTCTGTAGTTCGAATCCCAGCTTGTGCAAAGCAATGTTTTTTGCCCGACAGCTCACTTTGTTCAACTTGAAATGGCCCAGCCCAGTCGGGAGCGCCCTATGGGTGAAGGGAGGTCTGTTTGCCGCAGAATGCGGTGAATAAGATCCCCCAACTATATAAGTGAGTATGAGTACAAGCCCGAGCCCCAGATTTCATACGCAACAATACATGGGCCTCTTTGGTCTTCTCCAGGGCCAAGCGGGAAAATCGAAGGCCCTGTGTGAAACTGTAAAATGGGACTTAACTCGCTAAAAAAACACTCCATAAACATGACTATAATTATACAAAGATCATAATATCTTACGTACCAATTGGAAGTATCAAGAATAATTCCTATTCTTGGTTGTATAGTCTTCATTAAACAACATCATTCTTTTAGTGTTCTTTGTAATAAAATCTTCAATAATATTCTCATAATCAATCTTCTACAATATACCACTCTCCAATGTTATTCTGGCCAAATTAGTGAGTCATTGTTATGTCATGGTACTTCACATCTAGGACTTCAATAGCCTTATTTAGTAAAGCTCTGTTCCCCCGGGGCTTCGAGCCCTTTTCTTCTAAAAAAAGCTTTGTTTCGTTGATGCAACAGTCACAGGGATAGTCAACAGAACTCTATATGTAATACTTTGCATCAGGGAAACAATCATGCCGCTTTAAAAACTTTAGAATTTCAACTGGCCCGGTTTTTTCTTTTGGAATGGAATTTTGAGGAAACATCAACTCCACATAAAGTTCATTAGCATCAACGTTAGACTTTCCATCCTTTTTAAGAGCAACCTCAAGATTACTACAACAAGTTTTTAAAGCTCCTCTTATCCAATGACTGTAACTTTTCACAGGTAAAAAGCTAGTACCCCTGATATTGGTCCAATATGCTTGTAGCTGAGCTAATTGGTTGATCAATAATACATATAAAATAGTTGACTCCGAATGATTCCTCTGCAAACTATGTGGCAACATTTGTCATCCGGGTTCTTATCAAAATATTTTTTCTTTTAATTTCTCGTCTTTTACGAAATGTTGTACCAATATCTATCTCAAGTGCAATTCCTTTGGCTATCTCCAATGCTTCTAAAAAACTAGTTTCCCTATACACCTTGAAGAAAGGTATCAGTCCATTCTTAACTAACAAGATTAACTGAGCTCATGTGAACAGTAAAATCAGTAAAACAATTCAAAAAATCAAAAATTCCGAATTTTTTGTTAGCAAGCTTTGGTGAATCTTTTAAATTTATTGCAAAGTTTCTTCATAGAATGACATTCGTGGAAATCCTGGCAAAAAGACTAAATCGATGCTCCAAAAAAGTTATTTTCAAAATCATTTTGGAGTCATGTTTTTTTTGCACGACTTGCACAAATGTAATTTCATAATAAAACTTTACAGGCATTGATTTTTTATCAAAGTTTGCCACAAAAAATTCATTATTTATTTATTTCAATTTTTTTAGAACATTTTTTTGGATTTTACTGTTCACCTGAGCTCGAGCTGAGAAGCATATCCTTTGCTGGAAAGTGTTTGCTTATAGCCTTATACGGCCACGGCATAGTTTGAGCCGAGAAACTCTGATTTGTACGGTTTAGTTAGCAAGTCCAGGCCGCCCACGCTCCGGCCAGCCCAATTCCCTCGCACGCGGCGCCTCAGTTCTTCTTCCTTCGCTCATCTCAATTCCGCCCCCCTTCCTCAAAAAAAAAAGAAAACTCCTTTCTCCCCCTCCGCGACGGCGAGCCGCCGCCACGCTCCACCCTCCTCCGCCCTAGTCCCTGCTACCCGGCTGCTGCGCCCCTTCCCCTAAAAGGGAAAACTCCCCCCTTCCTTCATTGCGCCCCCAGTCTTTACCGCGCGACTGCCGCCGCCGTGCCCTCTCCCGGCGGTCGGCTCTGTGTACAAGAGCTGTCCTGGTGCTACACGGCCACCGCACGCCGCCCCAGTCCAGGGACAGCTCGCCTTCAGCTGCCCGTTCCGCCGCCGAGTGTATGCCAAGATGCCAGGTACGCCCGAATTCGGACCTCCCAATCCCTCCCGCAGTCCGGCCGAAATAGGTCGCGCGATTCGTGGCCCTTGTTGTCCCAAGCTGACTCCTTGTTGTCCTCTTCTTGTTAATTTTGTAGCCGGGGAGAAGGAGGAGAGGGTGACCATGGAGGTCACCGACGAGATGCTCAAGACCATGGAGGTCGGCTTGGCCTTCCGGGACTATGTAAGGCCTTTAATTCGTTTCTCTTAGCTCTGATTGGAACTATGAGCTATCCCTTTTCGCTTGATATTTTATCGAAAAGCAAGAAGCTCATGCGGATAGCTGATTGTCTTAGGGTGTGTTTGGATTGCCACCAATGTCTGCCCTACCAAATTTTGTTCATGGCCAAAACATTGGTCTTTGTTTGGGTGATTGCCAGCTTTTAGGCATGACAATGCCTCTCTCTGGCAATCTAGTTCATTTTTCTAGCCAATGTTGGCCAACTTATTGGCAAGCAAAACCTCAACCTAAATCACAAACCAAACACACCCTTAGTACTGGAGCAACTTACATTGGTCCGAAGAGGGGATTGTAGTAGTGTTATTAGGTTTTGTAGAAGAAAAAAGTAGTGCTTTCGCATTGATTGCAAGATGGATTGAAATAGTGCTTCCACCTTCCAGTAAGGACTTAGCTAATCCAAATTCCAAAGGAGTAGAGATGCTTGTGGACTTAGTTTAGATTGCCAGAATACAAATACATAGAGTTTGGAATCTTCTATATCTAAATAGCCAGCCCCCACTAACCTATTTCTCTCAACATGCACATATGCCACCTCAACACGCAAATATGGATGAGAAAAGGCCCACCTCAACATACAAACATGCATGGGAATAGATCCACCTCAATAAATAAATATAGCAAATCATGTGTACTTTTTGTTTTAGTTCTCATATTATTAAGATAAATACTCACTCCGTAAACTAATATAAGAGTGTTTAGAGGGTGTTTGTTTCCAGGGACTTATTGGTTTAGGGACTTAAAAAAGTCCATATAAGTCCCATCTAAACCAAACAGGAGGGACTTATAGGGACTTAAAGTGGGCATTTGGGACTTATGAAATAAGACTCTCAAGGAGGGACTTATAGGGACTTATAGTTGTAATATGGTCTTTTAGTCCATGTTAAGTCCCAGGAACCAAACATGTAGGGACTTTTTAGGGACTTGGGACTTATAAGTTGGAACTAAAAAAAGTCCTAAGACTTATGAACCAAACAGGGCCTTAGATCACTACTTTAGTAATCTAAACAGTCTTATATTTCTTTACAGAGGGAGTATATATGTTCCATACAACCAAATCTCATAGGAAAATATTGCTATCAATTCCCGCTGCAACGCACGCGGTGTCATCTATTGTACATTGGATAGTAGTGCTTAATGGGTTTGTTTTAGTAGTCTTTTTTTGTTTTTACATTAATTGGATACCATAATATCAAATTGCAAACGGTGTTTTGAACTAACTACGAACAACTTGCTGAGCTTAGAACATAATAACAGCCACCTCTTAGAAGTCTGCTCCTAATTTTGTATTTGAAAAGTCTCTCCTTTCAAAGAAGCATGCATGTGATGAATGCTTATATTTTTTCAGCTTACATATAGTCACTTAATTTTACTTTACATGCATCTTTTCCAGATCATGACATATTTCACTTTACCATAGTAACTTGATATTGTGCTATACAATAATTTTATGGCAGATTGGCAGAATTAGTTCTATGGATTTCCACAGCAAGGCTACAAACTATCTGGTGACAGCCAGTGATGATGAATCGATACGCCTATATGACATTCAAAATGCTGTGTGAGTACAAATTATTACTTAATTTTCTTCTGAAGTTCATGTTATATAATCAGTAAAGAGCTTGATTATATATTATTAGCACAAGACACAATTTCCTAAGATCTAGCTTTGATATTTGGTTTGCTAGTTGTTCTGTTTACTATATAGTACATTATGTTATTGTTGGATTTGTTTAATATGCAATGGTTTTGGTTAGGCTATACTACACTTGGCTTTTGAAAATGATTTGTTCGACAACTATATGTGGTAAAACCAATATTTGAAAGCAGTCTAATAACTAATTATAAATAGAATTTGATATATATCTGATCAGGGGATACACATGATGCCACTCCAAGCCAGATGGCACAGCCTCTCCCGGTCCAGCCTGGCATTCTCTGTATGCCTGGCCCCACATGATTACTGTATTTATTTTTTGTACTAGTAGTTTAGCAAATTTCCTAGTATGGAAGTGACTCAATGCATATAGACTATTGTAGTAATTGTATTTTTTTAATGTAGTCAGTGCTGTATTAGTCCATGATATGTATTTCATTTCTAATGAAGTTAAAAATTTCAGATGTTTGAAGACCATTAATAGCAAAAAGTATGGGGTTGAACTGGTGTGCTTCACTACTAACCCAACTCTTGTCTTGTATTCCTCGAAAAATGGTTGGGATGGTAAGTAATATACCCTGTCTTCGCTTAAGAGGGGTTTAAGACGTATACTGAAAAGAATGCACTTTTGCAGAATCTCTGCGTCTACTCTCTCTAAATGATAACCGGTTTGTAAGATATTTCAAAGGCCATCTTGACAGGTCTGTTGTACGTAAGACAAATTATGGCCACATATTTCAGTTAATCTAACACGAACAAAAAATCCTTACGCTGTTTGCCTTTTCCAGGGTTGTTGCTATGTCATTATGTTATGAGAAAGACAGTTTTCTATCTGGTTCACTTGATCGAACTGTTCTCCTATGGGATCTGAGGGCTGACAAAGCACAGGTACAACTATTGATACTGTAAACTAGAAAACGCTATATAATAAAACCTCTTTCTGATTGGTCTTTCGTCCATGTCACTTAACTACTCTCTCCTTCCATCTATATAGGGCCTAATGCGTTTTTTAAGACCGTCTTTGACTATTGACAAGATTAATAGTACATGACATGCACAATGTGAAAATTGTATCATTGAAAACTCCTTTCACACATGAATTTAACGGTGTGCATTGTGTAAGTTGCATGTCATATATTATTGCTCTAATATTTGGTCAAAGTTAGCCTCGAAAAACGCATTAGGCCCTATATAGATGGAAGGAGGGAGTAGCTGCAATTACAGTTAACAGAGCTATTATGGATTTGTTTCTACTTTTTCTTCTCTGTTAAACCATCTTCTTATTCTCCTTCAGATGATTATCCTGAAGCTAAGTATACCAAGTACTACAGTTGGGATCGAATCCTTAACATTCCTGTAGTTGTTAATATTTTTGTTCCGGGATGATCATTATTGGATTTGCAGTGGTAAAGCTGCTGCCTTCGGGTTCAAGTCCTGGAAACGGCCTCTAGCAAAATTGTAGGGAAAGGCTGCGTGCAATAGACCCAAAGTGGTCGGACCCTTCCCCGGACCCTGCGCAAGCGGGAGCTACATGCACCGGGCTGCCCTTTATGATCATTATTGGATTTACTGTATTATTATTTTAAAGGCACAAGGTGTCTTGGATATGGTCAATTTATTTATCTGGATTTCTTAACATCTAAACACATATGGTGGCATCATAGTTGAAGTATTGGATGATTTCTGGCCAGTAAAATGTTCCCTTTGGATTTTGTAGGGCTTGCTGCGTGTGCAAGGGAGGCCCGCAGTTTCATATGATGATCAGGGTTTAGTTTTCGCAGTTGCTTATGGTGGTTATGTAAGGATGTTTGATGCTCGAAAATTTGAGAAGGTATTAGTGATTGAATGTGTTGTTTGACTTGAATTGTTCGATACGTTTTAACTATCTTACATCCCTAGGGGCCTTTTGATATTTTCTCCGTTGGTAATGACGAATCAGAAGCCAATATGATAAAGTTCAGCAGTGATGGAAGGCGGCTTCTTTTAACCACCAAAGCAGGGTGTATTCATGTGCTAGATTCATTTCATGGCAACAGTGTAAGCATTTGAACTACCGACTGTCATTTAAGTAATGCAGGCTGAAGGACTTAGAAAACACTCCTATGACCTTGGAAAACACTCCTACGACTACCTTTTTTGCAGCTAGCAACTTTCAATGTTAAGCCAGTTGTAACCAATTCGACATTGGAGGCATCATTCAGCCCTGATGGAAACCATATTATATCTGGTTAGAAACCCTTCCCTATCACCCTTTCCTATCATCACTCCATTCTCTTTTCTTAACTAAACCAGTAACCTATTCATTTATTTTATTTTTGTTCTTGCAGGCTCTGGTGATGGTAGTGTTTATGCTTGGAGCGTTAGAAGTGGAAAGAAGGTATGGAAGAACCTGGCATGTTACTTTTGTAGTCAAATTATTATGTATATGTTTTAGTTGCTTATAAGTGACATACAATGATGGTCGGGCCTGCAGGTTGCGCGGTGGGGGAGCACAGATAGCGAGCCACCATTGGTTAGGTGGGCTCCAGGATCGTTGATGTTCTTGACTGGATCTTCAGAACTATCCTGCTGGGTCCCGGACCTATCGAAGCTGGGATCGTTTGCCGTTACCAAGTAAACTGATTGTTCTTGTAAGTTTGCGTATATTACTTTTATCCATCTGCATAAGAGTAATTTGATTTTCCCACGTTAAGAAAAAAAGCTCGTTGTTTTCTGTAGATACTGACATTTGACGGATCAATGCGGCTTATCAAGTATGCATATCTAGGTAGCAAGGATGATCGACTTTCCACTGGCATTCAGCTGTGAATATGAGGAAGAATAAGCTGTTGTAGCACATTGTATGTCTAGATGTTGGCCTCTCATCTCTCATGTGTCGTTAGGCTTTCCGCGACACTGTTTGCCTTGGTAGAGTGTATGTATAACTGTAAAGTAAGCTCCTCATTGCACACAGATGTGATATTGAATTGAAACCATGAGCTGTGTGAACAGGTTTTAGCGATTTATCGTGTTTTATTATAATCATGTAGCACTGCACTCAGTATGATGCCAGTAGCTGATATTACTGTTTCGAAGTGTGAGCTTGCCAAATTTACCTTTGTAACGAGGTGAAGTGGTGATATTAATATCTGAACAAGCAGATTTGCTTTACTAAGTGGTGCCAAAACACTAGTAACGTACGATGCAAAAAACAAGCGGGAATTTGCGATGCTAATCAACCTGTACTGATATACAAATGGTGCTGAGCAAATGCGCAATGCAAAAAGTTAGCTTAGTCATTTCCTGGTCTGCTGAGCAAACGGCCGGTCATGGTTTCCATGCCGCTATGCTGCTCACTTGTGCTAACAGGCTTGCGAAGAAACTTCTGATCTCAGATCACCGTCGGCCGTCGCCTGGACCTGCGCGGCGTACTGCAGGTTCCAGAGAACCTCTTCGATGGAGGGCCGGGTTGAGGATTCAACGGATAGGCATTTGATCGTGATGGAGACCACCATTGACAGTGAGTCCTGCGATGAGGTCCCGAGCACGACCGGATCCAGAACGTGCTCACGCTCTTCCTGGCATGATAGAGACATAACCTGCAGATACAGGCAAATATTTCTCAGACAGTGAATTAGTGTTTTTTTCGCTCATAAGTGTTGGCACAAACAAAGCATATCCATGTTGGCTGCAGAGAGATGTGGGGCCTTAGCCGAAACACTGATCATGACAAATTAGTCAGGATACTGAATTCTGTATGAGCTTCTCTGTGAGCAGCATCACTGAGAAGGTTCATGCACCTAACAGATCACTTTTAGTTTACTACATACACATGTCTACTACTCCCTCCGTTTCTAAATATAAGACCTTTTAGAGATTTCAAATACGGGCTACATACGGATGTATATAGACGTATTTTACAGTGTAGATTCACTCGTTTTGCTCCATATGTAGTCCGCGTTGGAATCTCTAAAAAGACTTGTATTAGGAACGGAGGGAGTACATAGGATGTATGATAATGATTCTGATAATTTAATCTCTTAGTAGACAGACCACAACCAACTCAGATCTTTATAAGAGTAGAGATAAAGATGATTTCACTCCCAAATATCACTAAGAAATCTAAGCCAACACTGCAATCCCTTTCTGGGTAGGCAGGTAATTGTGTTATAACCATGTTAGCAAAAACAAATGTGTATACTAACAGTGATAAACCATAGGAAACCCTGTTTTCTTTAGTTATCACATGAGGCATAAAAACAGTAGTACGGGCCTTCTTTGGAGCGCAGATTCTAAAAGGGAATGGATGGAGAAACATAGGATTGGAGTCATGGCTTGTGAAATCAATTTTTTTTACTGAAGGCTTGTGAAATCGTTGTGAAATAAAACCAAGAAAACAAGCGTATTGAGTATTGCAAAGCCAAATAAAACATGAATATGAGGCAAGGATCCATCTAAGCATTGTCTAAATCTTCACTACAAAGCAAGAGGGGGACACATACCAGTTCACTTAAAATAAAAGGATCTCCTTTTCTATGTAATTTGGAGCCCATAAGTGCTTCAAGTATAATGCAACCAAAAGAACATACATCATCCTGCAAAGTTTCCCTACAAAAACATCGATAGACGTTACAGCTTCGACATGGCTGAGCGCCTGAGCATCAATTTATAGAATGCTTCAACTCTGTAACCAGATTTGCTTATCTATTTTAGTAATTTGATGCAATGGTAGATGACTCAGGGACTTACAATTCTTCAGCGTTATTTTGTATGTATCTCTGCCCTTCTCCTATTGCCTGTAAATCCAAAGAACTAGTGGCATTAAAAACAAGCATGGATTATCCTCAATGCACATGTATTAAAAAGAGGGGATCAAACATGATATGATACTTTTGTTTAAATGGCAAACCTCATGTTTGTATATCTCCTCTGTGATTATGGACAAACCGTAGTCACTCAGTTTTGCAATATGGTGTTCATCAAGCAAAATATTAGAAGTTTTCAACCGATTATATAAGGAACCAGGAATTATTCCTGTATGTAAGAAATGAACAGCCCTTGCAATGCCGATCAGCACATGTAGTCTATCACACCATTTCAGTGTTTTCTCAGGAGTAGAGCCTGCCAAGAAAGGCATAGATAATTGAATGGTTATCAACTCATATAACCTTAATTGCCCATATTTAGGTGTAGTTCCTTACCAGAAAGATAAGAAGACAGAGTCCCATTAGGTACATATTCATAAACAAGAAAGACCCTTTTTACACTTGACTCATCAACTGCGTTGTCAGTACAGTGCCCCAAGAGGCAAACCAAATTTGGGTGGCGAAGCTTCGCGAGTAGATCTAATCGAAGCTTTAGATTTCTTATTGAATATCTGTGGTGCAATGCCAAACATCTTATCGCAATCACGGTTCCATTCTCTAGTTTTCCCTTGTATAGCTGAAGATCAAGGAAAAAAAAGTGTATGACAACCAAGCTGTAACATATGCAACACAAAAACAGTATGGCTATAGAAACTTGAATGCTAGGAAATTTTCCAACTTGCATCAGTATGAAGTCGAGTAATTACGTTGTTAATATTTTTAGAGGTACTTCTATTATGCTTTTAATATTTAATGTAAATTCGAATTTAATTTGGTGAATCTTTGAACAAATCAGCAAACCTTTCCAATGGATCCCTCGCCTAAAAATGCTGACCGTTCAAAGCATTTTGTTGCTTCTTTCAGCTCTTCTAAAGAAAATACACGATGTGTGGGCATTATTTGCGACCCAAACTTCACGGCTTGAGATATGTACCCTGTAATGAAGAGAGCTAAAAAATGATTCAAAGTGACACGAAATAAAGAAGTAAAACTTTCTCTCCTTGCTCATTCAGGGAGGGATTTGCAAATAGGATATCAGAATTTATTGAAAACATGGAAATACCACCATCTATGCCATTCAGCTGAAGAACATTTGGATACAGTTACAAGGTATATGACAGTGCAGAGTAGGTATAAAGTGGGAGCAAGGGCAGGATAGTTAACATGTAAAAGTATGTGGATTAACATTCCCTGTATAAAGCATCTGAACTCGTAAAGCATCACATTTGCTTCATCTAAGAGCATGGTTAATAGTATAGCCAACATCCGGTTTTATGAAGTTGCCACATCATCTAGAGCCAACCTAATAGCCTGCTAGTACAATAGTTAGTCGTACTAGTATACTATACCATTAATATGTGGCCCCACTTTTTGTCTCACAAAGTATGTTGGCGCTTGTGCCACAGCCGGCTACAAGTTTACAGCCCGCTTCTCTTCTCTCTCCTCTTCTCTCTCCTCCAACTAAGCACAAATACTATATTTATCCTTATAGCCTGCTTATGTCACCTTATTGTATACTTGCTCTAAAGAGGAAAGAAATGGGCTGGCTAACTTCACGCATTTTCGTAAGTAGAAAAGCAAACAATGGGATTCAGTTACTGGGAAACAAGTCTTACTTGCACTTTCTAGCAGTTCGGAGGACATTCCTGGAGTCGAATTATCTTGCATTTGCTTTTGCAGCAACTGTTGTTCTGCTGTAACTCTCTGACAGTTTCTTTTGTTTGATGCCATTAGTAGAAGAGAAAGAACAAGCACAATCAGCACTATACCGACAATAGTAACCACAAGTCCAACATCCTTGCCTGATCTTCCCCCCTTATGAGGTTGTTGACAATAGTTAGCCTCATGCTGGTGTTCAGGGTCAGCACTAAAGCAATTCCCGTCAAACTTAACAACCCTGTTATTCAAGTTGGCGCTTAGACAAGCAGGCAGGTCACCTGTGATTCGGTTAGTAGACAGATCCACAAAGCCCAGGGTGCTGCTGCATGTTAAACTACTCGAAAGTGATCCGCTGAGCATGTTTGCTGCCAGGTTCAAGTAACTGATGTTTGGGAGATCAAAGAGTTCTTCAGGAGGACTGCCCTCGAGAAAGTTGAATGAGAGATCAAGGTGTTGGAGCCTTTTCAGTTGACCAAACTTTTCAGGAATTTCACCCTTGAATGAGTTCTTGCTAAGCAGGACTGTCACCAATGCTGTAGGCATGTCTGGAAGCTCTCCGTCCAACTCGTTGTCCCTCAAATCCAACATCTCAAGTTTTACCAAACTACCCAAAGCTGGAACCTCGCCTGAGATATTGTTGCCAGCAAGAGCTAGCTCGGTAAGCATTGTAGCTTTACCAACTGATGCTGGTATTGACCCCTTCAACCGGTTACGCTGCAAACGAAGGACCGTGAGGTTCGAGAGCGAACCAAACCAGTCTGGCACAGTTCCATTGAAGTAGTTACCATCCAGTGTCAGGGTCTGAAGCCTCGACATGGCCGACAGCTTCGGAGGGATCGATCCATACAGAAAATTTGAGCTCAGGTCAAGCACTTGAAGCGAAGACAGCCGGTGAATCTTGTCGGGGAGAGGGCCCCATAAGCCCAAAGACACCAGGATCACAACCCGCAAGGTAGTTAACCTTGTCAGCGTAGTGACAAATGAGTCGATAACAAAGGCTTCAGAGAGGCTAACATTTGGAAGAGGATAGCCACTGAACTTTGGTGGCTTGGTGATCCTATCACCGACGATCTTGAGCTCCGTAACGGCATCCCCCTCGCACGTTACGGTGACCACCGAAGTGGGCTGAGTGTAGCAGGGGTTGCCACTTGGGTTGTTCCAGACTTCCAGCTGCCTAGGGTACTCCAGCTGCTTCCTGAGCTGCTGCAGCAGCTCACTTTCTGAGGACTGCTCGCTTGTTCGGCATAACATCAAACAGGTTATGGCCATCACAAGGGCACTTAACTGCCAAGCCATTGCAGCCCAGCTTTGTGCCCAGACTGTATCTTCTTTCAACTGTCTGCCTGTGTATTATTGGCAAGTTGTACGCTTTCCAATTTCTCAACCAGGAGTTTCAGAGTTTCAGCCAGGATTTTGATATTGAAAGGCAGGGTGGAGAATCGCAGCAGCAAAATTGTTCGTTGAATGAACTTTGCTTTTATTGATCTCACAGGACAGTTTCCTGCGCGAAAATTAACAATTTTTAATAAGTTAGTGAGGACGAAATAATGAAGGCCGAAAGCAAATGTGTCTTATCCTAAAAGAAAGGGTAGCAAATCTGTCACAGAAGCTGATTCGCATAAAATCGCTCACCGTAAAAACAGTCCAAACTATTTTGGCGGCGGGTTGCAGCAAATCTCAAACAAGGTCTAGTCCAGTTTGAACAAGAAAAGCAGAGGGGATAGTTTTTACTTGTTAGCAGTAAAAATATATTTGAAGCTGCAGGCTTGTAAAACTGTTTGGACCCGACAAAGAAAATTACACACTGTGACAACTACAGGGGGGAGAGCATTGATTTTCAATAAGTGCACAGCAGCAACTACAGTAAATTGACCATATTCTACTTTAAATACAGATATCTCAAACTCGTCAGTTAATTTTTGAAGGAATGTTAAAACTCCTCTTGCAAGCAAAAAGCAGAAGGGGGGAAATGATAAACAAGTTAGATACGCACAAATCTGAGCTTGCAAGCAAAAACATAAAAAAAAATACAGCCAAAAAAGCAGCAAACTTGAAGGCAAAACAAAATTGCGGTGGGCAAAGGAAAATGTAATAATTTCTTTGTGTGCATTTTTGGACGTTCTCTGCCATTATCTATACACACAAACAAACAAAAAACTCAAAATGATAAAGCAAATTGAAGCAAATTGGAGTTTCCAGGTAGAGATGTGTGGGGAATCTCTTCACACGGGGAAGAGGAAGAATGCATAAACTTCACTCCAAATCACACACAGAAACAGGGCAAGAAAACTGAAAAGAAACAGGGACGCACGAAGGTAACAAGAACAGAAGCATAGTTTATCAACACTGGAAATTAACCACCGCAGAGAAACAAGAAGAATATCTGACCTGAATGCCGGCCGCCGAGGGTCTCCCCAAGAACCACCGCCGCAGGAGCTTCCCCACCTCCTTGCTCACCCCCAAGGTCAGGAGCGGGCAAGAATTAAGGGAGGGAGAGACGTGGCAGGTGAGACGCGCGGCTGCCCGCGGCGCGAGAGACGCTGGCTGCCGCTGCTGCTGCTTGCTTCAGGGCCCCAATGCACATGGGATCTCTCACCCGCCTCCCCCAGCAAGCGAGCCGCGAGACGGCGACGGGCCTCCTCCACCTGCAAGCGAGTAATGGCCCGTCGGCGGGGTGACGGACGCTCGCGCAGCCGAGCCAACGCTACCCAGCTGCTGCCCACCGGCTACCGCTACACCTCACCACCAGGGAGAGAGATCAATCGAGCAGCCATCCTCCATTGTTACTGCTGTGCTTTACAGTGCTCGGGACGGGGCCTGGCGACTGGCACCGGCGGCAGCAGGGCGAGCAATAAAAGCACGAGGCGGAGTGGTTGGGGCAGCGGAGTAACCGCTTTAATGTCTTTTTTGACTGCGCTGCGCCTCTGGGAGCGGGACTGCCGACTGCGTGGGGAGAGACCGAGAGAGTGAAGGCAGCCAGCCGTCTGGGAAGGATCCCCGAGCTCGCCTGGGATCGTCTGCGCTCATCGGTCCTGGTGATCTGTGATGGATGGATACGGTCTCTGCTGTAGCAGTGGAATTTTGCCGTAAGTTTTTGTATAGATGGGTTGATCTGATGTGATCGTTGCCCATGGTCCACGGCTTTGGATGCACGCTACCAAGGAGATTGTCCTTGTATTTTGCACGCTAGTAGATGCATACATAAGGGTGCCCGTTCTTGGTCCAGAATGCAAAGGTGTAGTACTTCTCCAAACCAGCATCTGAGTAAAACACGGATTGACTTCATGGGTTCACTGTCACAATACGCTTTCTTTCTATAAATTTATGCTTTCAGTTTGAATTTAAAACATATACGTGAGGTGGTACTAATTTGCAGGGCCGGTCCTGACTTTTCCGAGGCCCGGGGCGAGCTTTAAAAGTGGGCCCCATGAAAAAAGACATTTCTTTTTGAAAGACATAGTCAATAATTTCATTCATACTGATATATATCACAAAAGTTTATCGGACTTCAAACATCTAACTAAACAACAGTACCAAGAATTCATTAGCAAATACGATCTCATAATACACCAGGGACATGGTAAATTTTAGCAAACAACCAACAAAACTTTTTAGGTTATACGTATACTGCAGGAAAGGAGAGGGGACAGCTGAATCGTTGGAGGAGAAAAGTAGAAATTGAACTAGACAATTCCAAACATCTTCGACCTCGCTCCATCCTCAATTTCGTGTTTGAGAAACCTGTATAGAAAGAGAAGACCAACTAGTGAGCTAAAATTACATAATTGAGTACAAAGATCAAATGGAAAACAGACTGAAAAGTTACTAGAACTTTTTGAGGCGGTGTCCATCCTAGTTGCAAAGCAAACATAACTGATGTGGTTCGGCTGGCCTACCCCCTGCGGCTGCTCATAGGATGGGACGTACTTATAGGTAGTGTGCTGCAGAAAAAAAAGAGAAATCCATAAGGTACGAGTAGTAGTGATGAAAAATTTAAGGGTGATCAACGGAACCAGTCATAATCATTGCTAGGTGCTTCGGAAGAGGAGTGGAACGGAGAACAAAAAGACAAACGCGGGGAGAAGAAACATCGGCTGTAGCGTTAGCCCCTTGGTTAGATCGATGGAATCCGAACTCTACTTAAAGAAACGATTGGCTGAACAATAAAACGATGGGCTGTATAGCGTACGTACCACACAAGTTGGGGCCCCTCATCAGGTGGGGCCCTAGGGCGTCGCACTTCTTGCCCCTACCCAGGGCCGGCCCTGCTAATTTGGTGAATTACGTTGTGTGCTTGAACGATGCAAACAATTTCCGCCCGTGCGCTTTGGCCCAGTAAATCAGGCCCATGTGTTTTTTATAATTAACCCGTTGTTCTATTAGTCTGCTATTAAAAAAATGGTTCACTGAAAAAAAAACGTATGCATTTGCCTCCTCCTCAACCCTGGGTGTGTGCCCAAGCTGCCGCCACAGCCGCACGGCCGCACCTCATCCCGCTCGCCATCCACGCCGCCGTGGTCGCACGTCAGTCCGCTCACTGCCGCCGCACGTCATCCCGCTAGCCACACAAGCCGCCGCGGCAGCACCTCAGCCGCTCGCCGCCCACGCCGCCGCGGCCGCTCGCCGCCCACGCCGCCGCGGCCGCTCGCCGTTCCCCGCCGCAACCAACCACCTCCGTCTCCCATCCACGACTAGATTGACACCCCCTCTAATGGATGCCTCCCCAACCACCTCACCCAACAGGATGCCGGCCCAGCCAACCTCGACAAGCCATTGCTTGCCCCTACCTGCCTCTACCTTCTCGATGTAGGGCGACTCTGACACTCCTCTGCCTCCTCTTTGAGGACGGCTTTGGAGGACGGTGTTTCCGCAACTCCGCATCGGACGCGAGCGTGGCATGGAGCAGCTGCCTCCTTTCCTGCGACGAGAAATCCATAGCCCCCTCAATCAGCATGGTAATCTCTTTCTATTATTCACCCTGAATCAGTCTTACACACACATTACATGCTTATGTATTGTCTCAATGATTATCCTATTTTTAGGATTGAACTTGCGTTTTGTGCAATGTCACCAGTTCATGGGGTACATCATGAGTATGTCTTGGAACTGATTCAGAGGCATGTTAATTTTGGAGTAGCTTGCATTCTTTTCCACAGGAATA
The DNA here is from genome assembly GCF_003073215.2 of Triticum urartu. Lineage (NCBI taxonomy): Eukaryota > Viridiplantae > Streptophyta > Magnoliopsida > Poales > Poaceae > Triticum > Triticum urartu. The sequence continues at coordinate 55,711,893 of NC_053025.1, read as the reverse complement.
AAATTGATGATACTCGATGTAACATCCCAAAATTCTAAATTTTGGAATGTTATAATAAATAGATTGATTGATTGATTGTTTGATTGTTGTGTGATTGATTGAGTGAAATTCGAAACTTTTTGAAAGTTAAATGAGAGGGAATAAAAGGACTTTCCCAAACTTTCACCTTTTTATTTTTGATCCCCGTGAATTCAAATTCTTTTCATCACAAAACCCTGGAGAGAAGATGACATGACTTCTTCCATTTATTTAAATGCAAAGGGGTGTTGAAAATATTTGAATTTCATCTGGAAATATTTCAAATTAATAAACTTCATGCAACTCAATGATTTTCAAGAGCGAAGATAAAATGACTTCTTCAAAACTTATGAAATATGAGTTGGGAGTTTCAAAGAAACTCAAATTTAAAATCCATTTGAAATAATTATTTTTCAATTTGGGTTATTTGAGTTTTATTCAAATTATTGTTCTCCAAAAACAAAATACATGGAAAATAGGATAACATGAGTCCCTACAATAGAAAATTGGAGAAAAATTTATTTGAAATCATCTTGGTATTTTTAAAATGATTTTTATTGGATTTTATTAGACCAGTAGCACTCTTTGAATTATCTGAATTTGGGTGGATTTTATTTGGCATTATAAGAATGTTCATGCCGTAGAGAATCTTTTTCTGAAAATTTTGATATATTATATGCCTATATAATATATTTGTTTTATTCTGTTTTTATTTGTGTGGAAAATGTTTTTTTAACTTCCTCCTCCTGCCTCCTCCCCCACGCCACCCCTCGACCCCCTATAAAGCCGTCGCCCCGGGCCCCGTCCCCCTCTCTGCTCGCGCCGCCGCTCGCCTCCTCGCCGCGTTGCGCCGGCGCCGCCGCCCGCTGCTGCTGCTCCGCGCTTCGCCTCGCCGCCGTCGCATCGCGCCGCAGCCCGCGCCGCCCTCTGCCGCATCCGCCGCTCGCTCGCCTGCGCTGCTGCCCGCGTCTCGCCCCGTCGCCGGAACCGCCGCCGACATCGTCGGACTCGCTAACTGCCGCTGGCGGTTTTCGATGGAAAACCGCCCCGAACCGGTAACCACCCCGGTTTATTCTCGCTTTAGTTCGATTCTTTAAAAAAAACCTAGATCGTTTTTTTATAAAACCGATTTTCTTTTAGATGGATCTATTTAGAGAACGTTCGTTGGTTAGGTTTAGAAAACGAACTTTCGCTTTTAAGTCTTTTCCTTTTTCTGTTAGTTCTAGACAGGGACTTCTTTGTAGATGTTTTATTTACAGTTTAGCCCCTGATCTCAAAACAATCACTACTTTTTACTCGTTAGTCCAAATTCAACGAAATCAACGCCCACTTCTTTATTATGATCTCCTCTATCCAGTAATCCAAATCAAACATGTTTTTGAAATTTTAAAATTTGAATTAGATCAGATTTAGATTCAAACTTCGTTTGATCATAACTCGAGTTTCATAGCTCCGTTCCAGTTGATTCTTTTTGCAAATCGAAGCTCTTGACCTAAACTTTCTGATAAGGACAAATTCACATAATTTTGGTACTGTTAGAAATTGTTTTATGTTGCAAGAGTTATTTGCTTGGTTTTGATGTTTTCCGAATCGTTTTCTTCGATCTTTCTGATCTTTTGAGTGATTGCTTATGTGTGGTTACTATTGCTTGCTTACGATAGATTGACCGGAGTGTGACGAGTAGAGCTATCAAGAGTTTTGAGTGCGCATCATCTTCATCAACATTGCAGGCAAGTTCACACTTTGATCATATTCCTTTCATATCCAGTTTTTATGCATTAGTTTCACCCTCAAACATTGCATGAGTAGGATTGATAACATGTGGGTATTGGGAAGTAGTTGATGAGGTAGGAACCTATTGCCCTGCATTCAAACCTTGGGAGTTACTATTACGTTATGCTTATATTGCCATGCTATGCTCGTAGACGTGGATTGGGTTTGAGAGTATTCATGACAGATGTGATATTGTTAATTAATGGTTTACTTAAGGTGGCAATTTTAACACACATCTGGGTGGATTGAGGCACCTGGATATTCCAGCGATTGCCTGTCTAGGCACCTGGGTATTCCAGGATTGCCTGTTTTTTTATGGACCGCCACCCAGGCTCAAAGGGATCATGAGATTATTCATACTAAAAACTTCCGTGTGCAGCCACAAACTACTATGGGCTCTAGCATAGTTGACTAAGTTGTGTGAACTCTTACAGTGGTAGACTAGCAGATGTAGGGGAAAGTAGGTGTAACGGTCTACCCGATCGTAAGGTGCTAGCGCTTCTGAAAGACTATGTCTCGGTCATCCGTTTCTCAAACACCATGCAGTGCGAGAATCCCAACGGAGGAGATCGAGTCTTGTGGGAAAAGTGCGCAAACCTCTGCAGAGTGTATAAACTAATCATGATTAGCCGTGTCCCCGGTTATGGACATCTTGAGTATCTAGTACCTGGATTATCATGTGAATCTCATCATGTTACTTTAAATTAATTTTGTTGGGATTAATGATGTTACTTAATTGGGATTGAGAATGTTGTCAACCATTATCAATGTTCAACAACCACCATGATAGTTAAATAAAATTTATTCCTTTGTAGTAGGGAAAAATTGGCTTTTCGCAAAAACCTTATAACCGTAGAGCTTTTCCACCAGCCAAATATGCATGTAGTGATAGCCATTGTTCATCATTCTCTATGGTGTGAATTTGCCAGTACATTCAATGTACTGACCCTTTGTGGCTGCAACGTCTCATGTTGCAGGATTATCTTACGTCGAGTAAGTGATACGTTAGGGTTACGATTTCTACACTCAACTTTGCCGTTGGTGTTGATGGGAATCCACAACCTTGTTACTTCCGCTATTTTGGATTGAGGTAATAGTATTTTACGTTACTTATACATGTGATTTACCTCTGTTATAAATCCTCGAGTACTGTGTGTGTTAGCATACCGATCCAGGGATGACACTTAAGCACAGAGACTTGATCCATTCGGGTCGGGTCGCTACAAGATGGTATCAGAGCACATGTTGACTGTAGGACGTGACCCTAGAAACTGGCAAGCCCGTAGGAAAGATTTTCCTCTAAAACTTTACTTTTCAAAAGATCTTTTACCTCTCTTCTCTTCTGAGATTATTCAAATATCCCCTTTAATGAGACTATACCCCTTTCCCCTTTTGACCACATGAAGATTCAACTAATGAGACCACTCCAAGAAGTACAAGATATCAGACAAGTAAGACCATTCGGAATGAAGGGGATTTTACCATACATTATGATAATGGAAACTACAGCTGTTGAAGACTCTGAAGACTAGGAGAATTGGAGGCTCTGAAGAATCCCTAGATTTGTATGACCTACGAAGGCTACCCTTATGAAACTTGACAGATTATGGAAGTTGTCAATGCCCGAGATCAGGGTGTATCGGAGAAATACCGGAGCATGGAGAGAGTTAAAAACTTAAAGTTCTGTCAAGAAAAACCCTAAGGCAGGAGATATCAACTATGGAGAGATAGCTCATGGAAATGACAAGAGCAGAAACCCAGATATCCATGATGTTATGGCCCGCTTATGCTATTGTCACTCTGCTGAGTTAAGCATGCATGTGCATGGAAGGATTGGATGGTAGAAGGCTGATGGAGCATCTATCAGCAAGAGGTGAAGTTTTAACCTTAGCTAAGAGTATCACCAGGATCTGGAGTGTTACATCAAGAAGTTAAGATGGACCTACAAGAAGCAGTATTTTGACAAGGAAGTATTTCATGAGGAACTCAGGACCCTGAAGATGAGAGTAGCCAAGCTGGAGGAGCAAAACCTCGAGAAACCAGAGATTTTTTCAGGAACTAGACCATGGTTCATGCCAAGGATGTTGAAACCTAGAAGTTTGAAATGCAACTACGGAATATTAAAGGATGTCACGAGAGATTTCACGTCAATAGAGATGATCTGGCAAAAGAACTTGAGAAGACAAGCATGAACAAGGCTTGAAGAGTTTGGAGACGTTGAAGATTTATTGACCTTTAGAAGACCAAACCCCTGTTATATGCCTACGTTAGATGCGACGTCTGTGAGCTGTCATTTGTTTGATGTTTTTCGACAGCCACAATAAAATCTGTCTTTTCAAAACTTTTGTTTGTATTGTGTGTATCCCTCTCTATCTCTCTTATCTCACCCCAAACCCATGGACCCAATAGAGGATGAATGAAGATGAGCTTATATTTTTTGGACTGATGAGTCAATTGGAGACAGACCGATGGATTCAAAACATGGAGGATCACATGGAGAATAACCCTATAGTTGGACATGATATGACCCAGCATGCTCTTCAATGCTTTGAAAGAGATGCTGCTACTTGGTGGAGGATGTACCAAACCATGAATGGATGGCGAGGAGTAACCACTTGGAGAGAATTAAAGTTGACTCTGAAAAGATCTCACCTTGTGTCCCAAAAGTTGAAGCCTTATGGAAAGGATATGAGGAAACCTTGTGCATGCAGGATTTGTGGGGAAATAGGACACACCCATAAAGAACACAAGGATGAATGCCCTAATTGTGAAGGAAGTCACCCAGTTGACGAATGCCCAACTAGGCAAATTACTTGTTTCTGGTGTGAAGGAACTACCCACTATCCTGCTTAGTGTCACATTTACCCCATGGTACAACGAACCATCCAGCAGAAGAAAGAAGTAATGAAAGGAGCCCTCATGGAAACTTTAGAAGAAACTGTGATGAAGGAAGAGATGGAGGACACACCTAAAGAAGACCCGAGTAAACCCTGCACTAAGTCTTGCTATTCATGTGGAGAAGAAGGACACATCTCCCAAAATTATTTGAATGGGGATCTAGTAGAATTCCCGACAGAGGAAGTAGAATATGACCCACAGGAAATAGAAGCCCTGATTGGAATGGAAAAGTCCAGGAAGAGAAACCGATTGGAGCCCAGGAGGGACCTGAGTCATATCACCTGTTACAGGTGCAAGGAGTCAGGGCACTACCTCAATAGTTGCCCAAAAAGGAAACCTCGATACTTGTCAGAAGTAATATGTTTTAGTTGTAATGGATCAGGGCACTTTGCCAAAGAATGCCCCAAGGAGAAGGAAACTTTTGCTAGATAGTTGAGTTTGCAACAAAAAATGGGAGTTGTAGAAGTGAGAACATTTTCTTTTATATTGAGGTGTTGAGTTGAGACATGTAATGGAAAGGCGAGAGATTGTAATCAATTGAGAGTGAATAAAATTAGCATCGTTGGTACTGATATGGATTTTATGAGTTGTTACCCTATGAAGAAGAATTTTGACCATTTTTGAGGATATGAGAAATATGGTCTATGGAAGATTTGTGCATTTTAAGGGTGGTAGTACCCTGTAAGAACCCTTGACCCCTGGAAAAGATAAGGATACTCCACTGAGTGGATTTCGGATAAAATGAATACGAGTTTTGTCTCGATATGTGTGATGACCCAAGAGTATGTGGGATGAAGTTGGAGACCGTCAGTTGTTTGGACCAAATGTGACCAAGGAGTCAGAAGAGAATGTTAAGTTGATTCGAGATAGACTGAAGGTAGCTTAGTCCAGGCAGAAGAGTTATGCAGACTAAAAAACGCAAGGAGGTAGTCTATGAAATTGGAGACAGAGCATGTCTTCGTGTGCCCCCTCTGCGAGGATTTAAACGAATTGGAGTTAAGGGAAAGTTAGCCCCGAGATTTGTAGGACCATACCGAGTTTTGGAGCGTATGGGAGAAGTGGCCAACAAGTTGGAGTCACCCAAAGGACTGTTAGGAGTTCATGATGTGTTTCACGTTTTCCCAGTTGAAGTAGTGCCATGCAGAGATGGCTAATATTCCCCTGTAAGGACGCTTGAACCTGGAAAGGATAATGATGTTCCACGAAGTGGAATATGGACTTCATAAGTATAAGTTTTTATCTCGGTATGTGGGATATCCCACGAGGATGAAGAGATGAATTACTATTGGATATAAAGGAGTTATGATGTAGGAAATATGGATCAAGGGAAATTCCAGGATGAGTCTGAGTAATCACGTCTTAGTTTGGTGCAAATAAGGAAGACAGTACAATTGGACGGATTTAAGAATATTAGGAAGTTGGAAGTTGGAACAATGATCAGTTGCCCGATGATAAGTTCAAGGACTACAAGTGATGAGATGGGCCATAACCCACAGGCCCCAGGACCTGCCAAGAAGCAAGCACATTCTTGCTGAAGGAAAAACCTTGGAGGAAGATACGACGTTTATCGGTAGACAATTTTATAGGAGTAACGCAAAACCTGAGAGTTGCGAAGGAACGATAGATGTTTGTTTGGCTTGCAGAATCAATGGATTATCCCGAACGCAGTTCATGGACAAGAGAAATTCTGCAATGCTTGTGAGGATGACCGAGTGTTAGAATGCGAGATTTGCTAAACCATGTACAAAGTAATGATTTGGGTGCGGGATGGATTGATCACCATACCGACTTACTCTTATTATTTGCCTTGCTATATGGGATGGTAAATCTGAGTGACTTACCTATAGTAGAGCGCCGACGATCAAAACCTTCTTTAAGCCTTAGAATGGTATAGGTATTTTCCCCTTGTACAAGGCAGCCTTGCCAACCGTAGGTTATACGGTGAGGATCAACCCAGACCCATTTCCTGCAGGAGAAACCATAAAATGTTGACCACCATGCGATATCGATAGTTGATTAGTATTGGCGCCAGACCCGTCAGCTAAGAAGACCCAGTCTCGGAATAACCTTACCAGGATGAAAGTGTAGAAGAATTGAGGAAAAGGTTATGCCGCTGCCGGAAGAGCCGAAGAAGGAATTATCCTTATGATCTGAGAAGACCGGCCCTGTCAAGAATAAGGATGGAGTATATGAGTTTTGATGGAACCGTAACAATGCTTTTAAGGGTGGTAGCACCCCAGACATCCGGAGATGATCGATGGACTTGAGAAGACCCCAAACCCTAACCTTTTCTTGCTAGCCTCTCCGAATCTCGAGGACAAGATTCATTTTAAGGGTGGTAGGTTTGTAACATCCCAAAATTCTAAATTTTGGAATGTTATAATAAATAGATTGATTGATTGATTGCTTGATTGTTGTGTGATTGATTGAGTGAAATTCGAAACTTTTTGAAAGTTAAATGAGAGGGAATAAAAGGACTTTCCCAAACTTTCACCTTTTTCTTTTTGATCCTCGTGAATTCAAATTCTTTTCATCACAAAACCCTGGAGAGAAGATGACATGACTTCTTCCATTTATTTAAATGCAAAGGGGTGTTCAAAATATTTGAATTTCATCTGGAAATATTTCAAATTAATAAACTTCATGCAACTCAATGATTTTCAAGAGCGAAGATAAAATGACTTCTTCAAAACTTATGAAATATGAGTTGGGAGTTTCAAAAAAACTCAAATTTAAAATCCATTTGAAATAATTATTTTTCAATTTGGGTTATTTGAGTTTTATTCAAATTATTTTTCTCCAAAAAAAAATACATGGAAAATAGGGTAACATGATTCCCTACAATAGAAAATTGGAGAAAAATTTATTTGAAATCATTTTGGTATTTTAAAAATGATTTTTATTGGATTTTATTAGACCAGTAGCACTCTTTGAATTATCTCAATTTGGGTGGATTTTATTTGGCATTATAAAAATGTTCATGTCGTAGAGAATCTTTTTATGAAAATTTTGATATATTATATGCCTATATAATATATTTGTTTTATTTTATTTTTATTTGTGTGGAAAATGTTTTTTTTAAACTTCCTCCTCCTGCCTCCTCCCCCACGCCACCCCTCGACCCCCTATAAAGCCGCCGCCCCGGGCCCCGTCCCCCTCTCTACTCGCGCCGCCGCTCGCCTCCTCGCCTCGTTGCGCCGCCGCCGCTAGATCCGTCGCGCCGCCGCCCGCTGCTGCTGCTCCGCGCTTCGCCTCCCCGCCGTCGCATCGCGCCGCCCTCTGCCGCATCCGCCGCTCGCCGCCTCCCCTCGTTGCTCGCCTGCGCCGCCGCCCACGTCTCGCCCCGTCGCCGGAACCGCCGCCGACATCGCCGGACTCGCTAACTGCCGCCGGCGGTTTTCGATGGAAAACCGCCCCGAACCAGTAACCACCCCGGTTTATTTTCGGTTTAGTTCGGTTCTTTAAAAAAAACCTAGATCGTTTCTTTATAAAACCGATTTTCTTTTAGATGGATCTATTTAGAGAACGTTCGTTGGTTAGGTTTAGAAAACGAACTTTCGCTTTTAAGTCTTTTCCTTTTTCTGTTAGTTCTAGACAGGGACTTCTTTGTAGATGTTTTATTTACAGTTTAGCCCCTGATCTCAAAACAATCACTACTTTTTACTCGTTAGTCCAAATTCAATGAAACCAATGCCCACTTCTTTGTTATGATCTCCTCTATCCAGTAATCCAACTCAAACATGTTTTTGAAATTTTAAAATTTGAATTAGATCAGATTTAGATTCAAACTTCGTTTGATCATAACTCGAGTTTCGTAGCTCCGTTCCAGTTGATTCTTTTTGCAAATCGAAGCTCTTGACCTAAACTTTCTGATAAGGCCAAATTCACATAATTTTGGTATTGTTAGAAATTGTTTTATGTTGCAAGAGTTATTTGCTTGGTTTTGATGTTTTCCGAATCGTTTTCTTCGATCTTTCTGATCTTTTGAGTGATTGCTTATGTGTGGTTACTATTGCTTGCTTATGATAGATTGAGCGGAGTGTGACTAGTAGAGCTATCAAGAGTTTTGAGTGCGCATCATCTTCATCAACATTGCAGGCAAGTTCACAGTTTGATCATATTCCTTTCATACCCAGTTTTAATGCATTAGTCTCACCCTCAAACATTGCATGAGTAGGATTGATAACATGTGGGTATTGGGAAGTAGTTGATGAGGTAGGAACCTATTGCCCTGCATTCAAACCTTGGGAGTTACTATTACGTTATGCTTATATTGCTATGCTATGCTCATAGACGTGGATTGGGTTTGAGAGTATTCATGACAGATGTGAGATTGTTAATTAATGGTTTACTTAAGGTGGCAACTTTAACACACATCTCGGTGGATTGAGGCACCTGGGTATTCCAGCGATTGCCTGTCTAGGCACCTGGGTATTCCAGGATTGCCTGTTTTTTTATGGACCGCCATCCAGGCTCAAAGGGATCATGATATTATTCATACTAGAAACTTCCTGTGTAGCCACAAGCTACTATGGGCTCTAGCATAGTTGATTAAGTTGTGCGAACTCTTACAGTGGTAGACTAGCAGATGTAGGGGAAAGTAGGTGTAACGGTCTACCCGATCGTAAGGTGCTAGCGCTTCTGAAAGACTATGTCTCGGTCATCCATTTCTCAAACACCATGCAGTGCGAGAATTCCAACGGAGGAGATCGAGTCTTGTGGGAAAAGTGCGCAAACCTCTGCAGAGTGTATAAACTAATCATGATTAGCCGTGTCCCCGGTTATGGACATCTTGAGTATCTAGTACCTGGATTATCATGTGAATCTCATCATGTTACTTTAAATTAATTTTGTTGGTATTAATAATGTTACTTAATTGGGATTGAGAATGTTGTCAACCATTCTCAATGTTCAACAACCACCATGATAGTTAAATAAAATTTATTCCTTTGTAGTAGGGAAAAATTGGCTTTTCGCAAAAACCTTATAACCGTAGAGCTTTTCCACCAGCCAAATATGCATGTAGTGATAGCCATTGTTCATCATTCTCTATGGTGTGAATTTGCCAGTACATTCAATGTACTGACCCTTTGTGGCTGCAATGTCTCATGTTGCAGGATTATCTTACGTCGAGTAAGTGATACGTTAGGGTTACGATTTCTACACTCAACTTTGCCGTTGGTGTTGATGGGAATCCACAACCTTGTTACTTCCGCTATTTTGGATTGAGGTAATAGTATTTTACGTTACTTATACATGTGATTTACCTCTGTTATAAATCCTCGAGTACTGTGTGTGTCAGCATACCGATCCAGGGATGACACTTAAGCACAGAGACTTGATCCATTCGGGTCGGGTCGCTACACTCGATTAACAAATTCTTTTTTGATATGTTTGCAATTAGTCAATCATCTTTTCCACAGGAATAAAATTGATGATACTCAATTAACAAATTCTTTTTTGATATGTTTGTAATCAGTCAATCATCTTTTCCACAGGAATAAAATTGATGATACTCAATTAATAAATTCTTTTTTGATATGTTTGTAATCAGTCAATCATTTAGATACAATGAGTTTGGACCTTGTGGCCACTCCTCCCTAGACAACTTGTTCTCTTCCTTTGGCTTGCCTTCCAGAGGGTCTTCACAGCTTCAGTTATAGTCTATATGACATACGAAAGTTGCAGACAAATTGATTGAAATTATGTGCTAAGCCTCAGGCTCCTTTGCCACTGTGCCAGCTTGTTGATATAAGAGGGAGGATCAAAGGGGCGACTGGTACTTTCCCTTACAGCAGCTGGTGAAAAGCAAAGAATTTTCTCAACCAATGAAGCTTTCTTGGTGGTGTCTAGGTTATGAATTCCTACGATTTCAGGTGTGCTACAATCCAGGAATGCAGCAGGCCAGAACAATGGACATTGATGGTACTATGAGTGTCTAGGTATTGGCATATTGTGGTAAGGTGCCGCTGACTCTATGAGGTGTGTAAAATCTGGATCTATAAATGCCCTAGGTTGCCTTGGGGGGCAAATGTTGCAAACCGGTCAAGGTTAGTTATATTTCTTCTTTGCCATTTGTCTGGATAATCCTCTCTGGCAAGATCACCTAGGACGATATAATCTGCTATTTACTTTCTATATGGTTCACCATGAGCAGATCACTTTAGGAGAATATAATCATCTACCCATGTGATATTTACTTCCTATGCGTTTCAGCCTGTTCAAACTCTGTACAAGTGCCCAAATGGACAAATTTTGATTTGGTGACTTGGTGTTTAACTGTTCTTATTGAATATTGGATCCTGGCCCTTATGTTATCGACCTGTAGTATGTTTCTAGCTGGGTGTCTATTGCTTCTCTTAAGGTTGCAGTAGTTTGATTGACATTATATATATAACAATTTCATTTGGATCACACAACATTCTTTTTCTTGAAAAATCACATGGTTTATTGGACTTGAATTAGCAGTGTGGTTCATGTGATATCCCCAGCCCTGAGTACTTTGAGCTTGACAAGCATGACTTTGATCTGATTGCTGCTATTGGAATTGAGATCTGGACAATGCAGGATGGAATCCTTTACGGCAATATTCTTATTACCAATGATTACAAGGTAGCCACCTCTATCCTGGAGAAGACATGGAAGCCCAAGTTTGATGTTGAGAAGGAAAAAAGTAGATGGCTGAACAGTGGAACATCTAGCCTCCCACTTGGCAAGGTGCAGCAGCCTTCTTGTTTTCTCTTTCCCAAGAGCCCATCGTGGACCATCAGTAGGTTCGAGCTGATGATCTAGATTGAGTAGGTCAAAGGGACTTGCCGGCAACACTCCTCTTTGAGCTGGTATATCGTTCATCTCAGGTGATTTCCACCCTGGAAAATAACATGGAACATCAAAAAATGCATTTTGAAAAGGTTCCTGCAAACTTCATTTTATTGATCTTGCATTTATGAAAATTATGAATAGGACAACCGTTTGTGTTTTCTTCCAGATGTTCTAATGTATCAAACGATGCCATGATAGTTGGCATTCATGCTTCAAGTATGACATCAGCTCAACCATCGCCAATAGTCTTCTTTCTTGCTATCCAGGTCTTAAAAGAGCAGAAAATCTTTGAACAAGGGGTGGATGGGGGTACACGGTTTGGTCCCCTGTGCAGAATAAAACAGTTATATGATACATAGGCTACAATTTTCAGAACTGAAACACGGGTAGGTTCCAGTTGTGATTCCGATGTACAACTCCGATTAGTATTTATTCCCACCGGCTGTATATACTGCCTATAATCAACATACCTATTTTGTGGAATTTTGATCAAATTTGTAATGCATGGCCTGTCAGCTTATATTGTTTATCTTGTTCATCTGTGAGCCCAACTAAACTAATTCCGTCATTTGTATTTGATTGAAAAATAGCATGAGCTTACGAGTTGATTTCACATATTTATTTGACAAGCCCGGTTGTATTTGGCAACCTCTTGCTTAATTTTCAATTTGGCCGGCCTATTGTTTAGTAGGTCTAATATCCCACGCCATTTGTACGAGGACCAAAGGATTATTGTAGTCTGGATGTGTGCATCCTCTTTAACTACCAGTCTATTATGATAACTGACAATAAATTATTATGGCATCCAAGGATTTGTACCCTGACTATAATGCTTTGCCATCACCTTAGATTATGAGTTTGATATTTTAGGAATCGTGTTACTTAGAACAACTTGATAAGGTTATCTGAAAACCAAGATTACACACACCCTGAGTTTTTGGATAGACATGAGCAAGTTGATTATGATGTTATCTTTTCTGCATCGCATGGACGCCCTGCACTGCCCCCACCAGGATTGCGCTGCCTTGCCCTGCCTGAGATCACCGCCGGCTACATCGCTACGCTCCTCATGGCCAGGTAAGAGCCTAGGCCAAATAACAAGCACATCTTTGTGATCTAATTAAATGTGCCAATGTACAAGTACGTACCATCCTACAAATATTGTTGTCATTGTTCTTCTGTTGTCAGTACGACAAACAAAAATCCATCCAGTCCACGACCTCCTCCTTAGTGCACGATGGTGATGTGTGTGTTGTGGTCAGCCTGCAATGGCAGATAGTTCACAGTCCCAACTCAGTCTGTTGTCATTATACCCCCCACATTAGCAACATATAACCCTTGTTCTGGTTTATTTTCAAGAAGGCAGAAGCAGCAGTAGTAGGCGCGGCCGGAGATCCCGGCGCCGCCCGCCGAGAAGCCTGCGACTGATGACGATAGGAGCGAGGACATCGCCAGCCCGGACACCCAGCTCACCTTCCCCGAGGACGATGAGCATGACGAGGCAGCGACGATGGACGGCGAAGCCAAGGCCAGCGTGCAGGACAAGGTGAGCCGCCAGGCCGCGAGATCGGTGGGGAAGAACGACATGGAGCAGCTGCCATAGCTTAGGCTAGGGCTTAGGCGCGCCGGACGCAAGCGGTGCTACCCGCAATAGCTCTCGCCTTGCCGATGGTGGTGGAGACGGCCTCGAAAGGCAGACCGCATTTCACCATGTGTGAATCATCTACGTGAGGAGCGGCGGCGCACAAGGAAGTACTGGAGAATGGGGAAAGATAAAGGAAGAGCCCTCACGGCGAAGCACAAGGGAGTACTGTTTTTTAGTAGAACACAACAGAACACTAGAGATGATGTATGAAGATGAGTTAGTGAGTCCATCTGTGTATGTTAACTATTTTGTTTGGGCCAAGCCCAAATAGGTAAAAAAAAACTCTTCTCAACCAAAGAATCAACTATCTGTAAAACTTACCCAAAAAATGTCCAAACAAAATTAGCACACAAAAATAGTTTTAAAACATTTCAAAAAATATGTTTGTAATTTTTAGAAACACTTAAAAATTCCCCCCCAAAATCACTTTTTACTAGGATACCATTTGGAAATATACAACAGAAAAATCATTCTTTAAAAAACATCTATTAAAAATGTTAATTTACATAGAAATGTTCCAATTTTCATAAAAATGTTAATTATTCTTCAAAAGGTGTCACATTTTGTATGAAAACATTAACTTTTATTAAGGAAATTCCCACGTACAACATTATTATCAATGTTTATTAAAATTGGATACAAAAAATTATGCAAAAGACACATGAAGCAGGTTGTGCTCCTTTTGTTGCCCGGTGCAACGCACGGGCATTTGTACTAGTAGTGAAAAACCATCACATCACATGTGTGTGTCCCGCATAACTGTCACCTTTTTATTATTATTGCCAACAAGCTGGAGTGTCAAATTTGTTCTAAAGTTTTTGTTAGAAACTACCACGTTATGCTCGTGACCAGTTTAGCCAAACTAAAGGCGATTATCACACCCGTGGTCCACCCGTCAGGGCTGACGTGGCAGAAAAGTCAACTCCGTTACGATGGATCGTTAACTTGATCGTTATGACAAATGAGGCCCACATGTCTGTTTCAACCCTCTTCTCCCTCGAAACATTTTCACTCTAGGACATTTCATCGAGCGGCTAGTACGCGTGCCAGAGCACGGGCTGCTTGTCCCTGACTCCCTGCCGTCGTTTGCTACTGGCCGCCTAGGCACTTCCCCTCCGCTGCCCTGTGTTGTCACTGCTCGCCGCCATAAGCAGACACACGTACCTCCACTCCTCGCACACCACCACTCGATCCCGTCCACATCCAACTCGTCCTGACGCCCTAGCTCTACATCTTTCTCCATGTAGCGAGATACGATAAGGGAATACTGGGACGGACAGCTTCTGCTCCATATACCATGAAAAATGGAATGCAGCCAGTAGACTGGTTTGGTGTTGTTCTCAGGCTCCAAAGGACCGAGGGAAGTTCATTAATCCACTTTCCATCGTCCTTCTCCAATGATTTATACCGCCGAGCATCCAGCCGTTGGCCCATTTGACCTGCCCATTGGAGTGTGTGCCATAGAAGCAGAGTCGTGTTTGATACTACGATCACTGCAATAATGTTTGAACTTCTTGGCTGTAATTTTTCCCATTGTCTTTATAATGTTGTGGGGCATTACCGTAACGGTGTATGATGTCAGATAAAAAATTGATGGCTGGTTCAACAGCTTGACTAGTTATCGGCTTGATTCGATCCACTTCGTGAACTTGTCAACCGCTACAAGTAGATATCTAAATCCTTTTTGGCCTTCTTCAGAGCTCCAACCATGTCGAGCCCCAAGACCACAAAAGGCCATGCAATTGGGAGAGTTTTGAATATTGTAGCTGGTAAACGACCGACCTTAGCGAAGCGCTGGAGTCCTAGGCAGTTCTTGACTATGTCATCTACGTCTTGCTCCGCCATAAGTCAATAAAAAACTATGACAGTAAGCCTTGCTCACCAAGGTCTGAGATTCTGTGGTGGTGTCCGCAAGTGCCGCCATGGATATCAAGCAGGATTTGTCAATCTTATTCAGGAGAGACGCAATGCTAGAAGACACGACATTGTGCTTGTATAACTCTCCATTGTGCTCAACGTACGCTAAGGTGAACTATGTATCAGGCTTCTATCTTGTCTGCGGGGAGCTCACCTCGATGCGATAGGCCAGGATGGGATTGGTCTAGTGATAACCCACAAGTATAGGGGGTCGTTTGTAGCCTTCTTCGATAAATAAGAGTGTTGAACCTAACGATGAGCTAAAGGCAAAACAAATATTCCCTCAAGTTCTATCGACCACCGGTACAACTCTACGCACACTTTAATGTTTGATTTACCGGAAACAAGTATGAGACTATTTTGCAATGATAAAACTATGAGTACTTTGCGAGAATAAAACTACGGATAAATTGTAAGGTAATAAAAGTGGATAACTTTTGTCAACAAGAAAGTCATTTGTCCCTAGGCAATCGATAACAAGTACCGTAATCATTCTTGCAATTTTACATGAAGGAGAGGCATGAGCTAACATACTTTCTCTACTTGGATCATGTGCACTTATGATTGGCCCGTAGCAAGCATCCACAACTACTAAAGATCATTAAGGTCATGAAACCTAACCATAGCATTAAGTATCAAGTCCTCTTTACTCCCATACGCAACAACCCACCTACTCGGGTTTAAACTTCCGTCACTCTCGCAACCCACCATAAGCAAATTATGAACGCATTGCAACACCCTACAATGAGGGCCCCTCACGTTTGCGTGAGACGGAGGGCACCGTAGGACAGCACCATAAATAAAATATACAATTATACCAACCAAGATCACGATTAACCCACGTGTCGGATTACGGGTTCCGGCAGACCCTTAAGGTTCGAACACTGGGGTGCGCGCGGAGATTTTGCCTCCTACCTACTTGCACCCCTCCGCCTTGCTAGGATCTAAATTATGGAAAGAACAACGGAACAACACAAGAGACGCATAGGGTTATACTGGTTCGGGGCCACCGTTGTGTGTAATACCCTACTCCAGTGTGTGTATGGTGGATTGCCTCTTGGCTGATGATGGATGAACAATACAAGGAAGAACAGCCTCGCGAGGTCTGTTCTGGCTGGGGCGATGAACTGCTGGGAGGGAGCTCAGTCACCTTTCTACTCTCTCTCTCTCTCTCTCTCTCTCTCTTTCTGATCTTCTCTATCTTCCAACCCCGGCTCAGCTCTCTTCTCTCCTCTTCTCCGTCTCCCTCTGCCTCCCTTTGCTCTGTGGGTGGCTGGTCCTATTTATAGAGGCCCTGGTCCTCTTCCCAAATATCGAGCGGGAAGGGAGCCAACAATGGCGGGCTAATTTGAAGGGGGACAGCTAGTACTAGCTACCTTGACAAAAGTAGTCTTCGCCTGCGCAAAGCTCTGGTGATGACGCCGTCTTGGGCTCCATGGTGACCTCCGTCTCGTAGTCCTCCTGGTCTTGGTCTCGTTGCACCGAAATGGCAACCTTAGCCTGATGCCTCGGTACTCCGCGGCTGCGCTTGCCCCCTTTGCACCAAAGAGGAAGGGAGGACACTGCGCGGGCTGGCACCCGCCTGGCGCCCCCGGTCGTCATGGCTTGCGTCACGGGCACCTCGTGAGGTACCCCGCCTTGATCTCTCCGCCTCCTCATGAGCCAACCTGACGAGGCCGCGCCTGCAGAAGCTCCGCGTCGTCCGCCCCGCGAGGCTTGGCCCCTCGCGAGGGTCTTGGGTTTGTGTTGGGGAAGACGGGCCGCGCTGGGCCCCCCTTCGAGCCGCGCCGCAGGCCGCAGGCAGGCAAGTCTGGGGACCCCCGTTCCCAGAACACCGACAGTAGCCCCCGGGCCCAAGGCGCGCTCGGACTTGGCCGTGCAGGGAGGCGGAAGGGCAAGGGCGAAGCGCCGCGGGCCCTAACAGCCTGCGGCCTTGGGCGCCGCGTGGCGGTTGGTTGGATGTGGGTTCCCTAGCAACCGTGCGAGTTGATAAAGGAGCGGCGTCCCCCTAGGCTTTGCTTCTTGCTTTCCCCGGTTGCTTCTCAGATCCCCTTTCTTGCGCCTCTCCTTCCTTCCTCCAAAATTTCCAGATCCACTCCGACCGTGTGACCTAGGAAGCCATGGCGCCTCGTCAGCCCCCGGCCGTAGCTTGGTACTCGTCTGCCCTGGACCCGCCGAACGTGTCGGAGGCGAGCCTTGCCCGGTTGCACCGAATGGCGACGGCGCGGGGCATCAACGGGGTGAAGGTGTTTAAAGCCGGCTCCGCCATCCCTGAGGGTCAAGGGAGCACCTTCTATCCGCTCTTCGTAAGTGCCATTGCTGTTGGCCTGGTGCCTCCCTTCTCCGAGTTCTTCTTCTCCGTCCTCCGCCACTATAAGCTACAAGCCCTGCATCTTCACCCCAACTCCGTCCTTCTCCTGGCAATCTTCGCCTATTACTGCGAGGCTCACGTAGGGGTGTAGCCCTCAGTGGCCTTGCTGCGCCATTACTTCTACCTCCGGACCTCTCGTGGTACTGCTTCCGCGTGCGCGAGCTTCGTCGCGTACGGTGGCGCCATTGCCATTTCGAACCCCGGGAAAAGGATTGAGGGCTTCAGGAGCAAGTGGGTCTTGGTGGATGCTGGGCGCATCCAACCTCGGCTGATCTTGCCCACGGAGCAGCCCACGAGCTCCAGCGATTGGGGTCGAGCGGAGCTCACGGACCCCGCGCGAAGCTAATGTTGGAGAAGATGGACGCGGATCTGAGGCCGGCCAACATGGCGGCGGCGAAGCTAACCGGCGCGTCGCTGCTGAGGGAATTCCTGGAGCACGAGCTGGCCCCGCTTCGGCAGTATTCACTTCCGATGTGGAGGCCTCGCCCGAGCCCCGCAGCCTTAGCCGACGGAGATCTGGCTGCCGTCCTCCAATCTCTGGTCGGGGGCGATGTGGCGAGGTTGGCGGGCACTCCTACGCCCTTGTTCCTCTGCGACGACTGGGAGCAGGTAGTGGAGTCCATGCCCGTGGAAACTCCCGAGGAACCGGTGGACGTGCCCTCCGACGACTCCAGCGAAGAGGAGGAAGGAGGGGAGCGGGGAAAAGGGCCTGACTCCGAGGCGACTGACGGAGAGTCGAGGGCTCCCCTCCCCCGGCGCAGGTCCCGCGTTCTCCGCATCTCTCCGAGCGATGACAACAAGGATGACGACGAAGACGACGACGAGGACAACGACGAGAAGGACGGCGGGAGCTCGCCCCCGATCCCGAAGAAGGACAGGACCGGGCTGATCTCCCGCGGGTCTGCCCCGGCCTCGGGGCGGACCGCAGATGCGCCTTCCGCCTCCAAGCTTCCCGAGGTTGACCCTTGCAGCCGGCTTTCAGGCTTCAAATTTGGCCGGAGGCCGCTTGAGCTCACTGCCGACGACCCGTAAGCATTCGATTCTTGTATTTATCTCTTGCTCTGCTTCTGAGGCTTGACGTCCGCATCTCTTGGGTAGGCTGGCGCCCGCCGCAAAGAAGCCGAAGGGGGCTCCCGAGGTTCCATCCGTGGCAGCGCTTCTGCCCGTGAAGGAGGGTGACCGCGACGCACAGGCTTCTCCTGCCCGGTCGTCCTCGCGAGCTCAGCCCCCACGGCCCAAGTGGCTCCCGAGGTGCTCTTGCCTGTCATCGCCACTTCAGGTGTCGAGGCGCGACGGACTCCGCCTCAGGATGCTGCGGCCGCGCTGCCGCCTTCTCCTCCTACTCCACCGGCTGCTGTCTCTCCGACTCCTTGTGCCGTTCTGGATTGTGCTGTTGCTGAGCTGGACCGACTGCGTCAGGATCTTCTTGACGCCGACCCCCGCTTGGTGGCCGGGCGCTTGGAGCTGGCTTTAGGATGGGTTCGCTCCGACGCTTCGATTCGAGCGGCGCTGGTCCA
Organism: Triticum urartu; assembly: GCF_003073215.2. Classification (NCBI taxonomy): domain Eukaryota; kingdom Viridiplantae; phylum Streptophyta; class Magnoliopsida; order Poales; family Poaceae; genus Triticum; species Triticum urartu. The sequence continues at coordinate 55,692,932 of NC_053025.1, read as the reverse complement.
GGCCTCGACGGCATGCGACGAGGAGAAGCAGGTCGTCCTTGAAGCGAAGGCTGCTCGTGATGCAGCCCTGGGGGAGGTGGTCGACGTTCTTGGCCGTTGCAAGGCGCTGGAGGGCGAACTGCAAGGTTTGTGGGACCAGCTCGCGAACGAGGTCTGCCTTCGCCAAGAGCAGGAAGAAGGCGTGAAGGCTCGCGTGGCGGCTCTCAAGGAGAGGGAGGTTAAGCTCAAGAAACACTGCGACCGCCTAGGCGCGCTGGAGCAGGAGTTGGGGGCGAGGAAGGTCAAGCTGGACGATGAGGCCCTGATTCTTGCTGAGGACCGCGTGGCCTTCGCGGAGATGGAGGCGAGGGCTCGCTCCTCACTGAGGACGCTTTACGACAGCGGCCTGGAGAGCCCACTGGCTGGCGCCGAGGACGGCCCCGCCAAGCTGCTTCCCTTCTTGGTTCACGCTCTTGAAGATGTCGCCCTTGGCCTTGGCCCCGCGGCCGAGGCCGAGGCGCGTGTCCTGTCTTTTGCAGCAATGACGCGGGTCCTCACCCACATCTACCTTCGCAATCCCGGTGTCGACCTCGATAGCCTGCTGGAGCCAGTGAGCTGCGAGCGTGCCGCTGCCGAGGCCGTGAAGGGTCGCGCAGAGGCCCTATTGGGGAAGTTCCGGGCCTTCAGCACCAAGCCGAAGCAAGGCGCTGCCGACCCCACCGCTCCGTGAGGCGTACCCAATCTGCGCTGCTCCATCACCAACAAGTGACTCTGTCGCGGCTCCTGCCCTGCCTTTAATTCCTGCACATGTATCATGCCTCGGGGAGGCGTTTAAACTTGCGTTTGGCATCGAGATAACAGTGTGGACTGTAATATTTGCTTTTGAATTCCTTGAAATTTGCGCCTTTCCTTCCTACTTGCTTATGTTCTACGCCGGCAGAGCCCGGCCCCGCGCATGCCTCACCCAGCGTTGGTCCCGACCGGAAACCAGGACGGGGCCAAGGAATGAGGGGCCACGTGACAAGTTAGGCTCCTGAGTCGCGATGCCGAGGAGTCCCCCTTGGCGCACGAACAACAAGTAGGGAGGTGTGATGCGGGTGGATCTACCGTTCTACGTCTGCAGAGCCTGGCCGCGCGCGTGCCTCACCCAGCGTTGGTCCCGACCGGAAACCAGGACGGGGCCACGGAGTGAGGGGCTATGTGACCAGTTATGCTCCTGAGTCGCGATGCTCAGGAGTCCCCCTTGACGCTCAACGGCCTTCGTACCTTGGCTCCGCTCGGGGAGAGACGCGCGACGAACCAGGCCCGGGGGGACCTGGCTGGGCGGTGTGCGTCTGGGTGTAACCCAGGCGCAGCCCCCGTGCCCAGCCCCCTCGCGCGGCACTCCCGAGGGGAGGCGTTACGATGAGGCTAGACACTGAGCTCTGGGCTCCCTGAGGTTGGTGCGGCCCGGGGGCCACCCTCAGTTGTTTATCACCAACGTGGAGCATAGCGCTACCGTATGTGTACGGGCATAGCCGCTCCTCGGCAGTGTCGTCATCCAGCGCGGAGCATGGTGCTTCCACTGGTATGTGGGAGGGGACCCCCTCCGGGAAGAGCCCCCGAGGCGTGTACAGCCCCGCCCTGACACGTGACTGGCACGGTAGGGCCTGGCGAGGTGTATCTGGGCACCCGTGAGCCAGCGCGGGACTCTCGGGGCCCTACCTCTAGGCGGGTTGCGCCTGGCACTGGGCCTTATCTTGTGATGTGTCCCTGCAAATTTGGTTAGATGTCGGCACTCTACGTCCTCGGGTCCCGGCCCTCGAGCTGGTCTCAGCTGTCGCTGGTATGCCAGGTCGCGATGCCATGGACAAGGCCAGAGGGTGAGGGCTGGAGAGCCAGTAAGAGCCCTGAGTCGCGATGCTCAGGTACCCCCCCTTTAACGTGCAAGTGGTCGGCATGGAGAAGAAGAGGTGCCGTGGACCGGCATCAAATAATCAAGCATGGTGGGTCTAACGCATAATCGGAAATAAACGCAAACGGGATACATGCCGCTGGGCCTGGCCCGAGCGGCTTGGGGATCATGCAGCCCGAGGGGTGCCCCCAACAAGGTAAGCTAACAACATGGAATAAAAAAGGGATACACGCCGCAGGGACGGACCCACACGGCCTGGGAATAATGCAGCCCTGGGGGGCGCTCCCAGCTGGAAATAAAACTCAAAAGACGCCACCTGATGATGTTGAGGATGAAGGAGCGTTGATGTAGCAGGCTCGGTGGGCTGCGGGAGCCGATCCTCATGAGCCCCCAGGCCCAGGGGCCTCGGGTGGCTCCGGAGGCGCTGGCGGCTCCTCACGGGCCATCTCCATCCCTGCCAAGGCTGCGGAACGCCCTGCCTCTCATGCCTCCGTGATGCCCCTCATGAGGCGCTGGTACGTGTCAGCCGCGCTCGGCAGGCCGCAAGGCATGCAAACGTAGCTGTGGGGTGGGCCTCCGCAGCGCCCCACTCGCGAGGGCCAGAGGCGCTCCAGAGAGGCGACTCGGTTGAGCCCCGGTATGTCGATGCAGACGCGCAGCCCACCATCCTCGCCTGGATGGGGAGCCACTGCTGGTAGGCGGCGGCTGCCTTTCATGACTCTTGACTCCTGTAGCTCCTGAATGGCTTTGCTGACGAACTCCTGAGGGTCTGGATCTCCTTGCCTTGCTCCTTCTTGAGGGAAACGTGCTTCGAAACACGCCTCCATGTGGTGCCCAAGCGCCTCCCTCGTGACCCTAGCTAGGTCGGTGGCCCTCCAGGGGAGAGCCCCCGAGCCCTGCCTGAGGAGGGCGCTGGGCGCGCTTTCCTATGCGATGGAAGGAGGTTCCCCCTGGGCAGGCGCGGGCCTAGAGGGTCCTGCCTCCTGAGTAGTCGGGCCGGACGATGTCTTCTTCTTCTTAGGGGCGGTCTCGGGAGGCCTCCTGCTTCCACGATCCGGGTCTTCCAGTGACGCGGCCTGAAAGGCTCGTTCCAGGGAACACACTGCGTCCTTCTCTTCACATGGCACCGTGATGACTCCGCCGCTTCCTGGCATCTTGAGGACGTTGTAGCCGTGGTGAGTTACGACCATGAACTTGGCCAGCGCTGGGTACCCAAGGATGGCGTTGTACGGCAGGCGAATGTGAGCGATGTCGAATTCGATGAGCTCGGTGCGGTAATTGTCGCGTGCCCCGAAGGTGACAGGGAGGCGGACCTGCCCAATCGGGACCGTGGAGCCGTTGGTGATACCGGAGAAAGGCTTGGTTGGCTGAAGCTGGCTATAGGGAACTTGGAGGTTGTTGAATGTTTTCACGGACAGGACGTTGATCCTTGCACCGCCATCGATGAGGGTCTTGGTGACCACCACGTTGCTGATGATTGGGGAACAAAGCATCGGGAGAACTCTGGCTGTAGCCGCACACTTGAGCTGATCTGCTGAGCTGAACATGAAGGCGCACGCCGACCACCTGAGAGGGCGCGTGGCTTCGAGCCTGGGGAGGACTGCGTTCACTTCGCGGGCGAACTGCTTGAGGATGCGCTGAGAGGCTGGGGCTTGTGCCCCGCCCAGGATGCAGGCGATCGCGCGCGGCTCCTGGAAGCCCCCAGCCCCCTCGTCCTTGTGGCGGTCCTCGTTTCTCCTTGGCTACGGCGGCAGCGGCGGGAGGCCTGCGTTGCCTTGCGGGCGATCCTCGCGAGGCTGATCCCTCCAGTCTCCCTCGCGAGGCGGGTCTTGCCAGCGTCCTCGCGAGGTTGATCACTCCACCCTTGGCGCGGGCCACGGTCTTCCCAGCGTCCTGCGTTCCTTCCTCCTCCTCGACCATAGCCCCGGTCACTGCGGTCAGGGCGACGGCCGATCCTTCCTTCTCACACGGCTCAGAGCTCTTGACGTTCGTTGGTGTTCTGGGTGTGGAGGTCGTGGTACACACAGTACCGGCTGCCCTTGGAAGGTTCGGGCTGATCTCTGCCCCGCTTGGTGTCTGGTTCTGCCGCGAGCACGGCAGCCCCCTTGTGCTTCACATCCTTGGCCTTGGGCTTCTTCTCTTCTGGGTCTGCGGCAGGCAGCTCGAGGAGGGAGAGGCGCCCTTCCTCGGCCCTGGCGCACTTGGTTGCCAGGTTGAACAGTTCCAAGGAAGTGCACAGGTCTTCATGCATCGCCAGCTCCTCCTTCATCTTGACGTTGCGCACGCCGTCGAAGAAGGCCGAGATGATGGCCTCCGCAGTCACCTTGGGAATCTTGAGGCGCGCGTTGTTGAAGCGCTAGATGTACTTCTGCAGGGTCTCCCCGGGCTGCTGCTTGATGCGGCGCATGTCGCTCACGACGGGTGGCCGGTCGCGAGTGCCTTGGAAGTTGGCGATGAAGCGGGTGCGCATCTTGTCCCAGGAGGAGATTGTGCCTGGAGCCAGGTTCAGGAGCTAGGTGCGGGCCCTGTCCTTGAGTGCCATGGGGAACCAGTTCGCCATGACCTTCTCATCTCCGTTGGCAGCTTCAATGCCCAGCTCGTAGAGCTGGAGGAACTCCGCAGGGTCAGCCGTGCCGTCGTAGCGAGGAGGCAAGTCTGGCTTGAACTTGCCGGGCCACGCGACGCTGCGTAGCTCGGCGGTGAAGGCGCAGCAGCCTGCTGTGGCCACGGGAGGCCTTGGGTGACGGGGAGCTTGGTCTTGCATGTCCCCACGCGCTGCAGCTGGGAGCAGCACGGGGTCTTGACGCGCGGGGGCAGGAGCATGGTCGCGACGTGCTGGAGCGGGGAGTGCCCGGGCAGCTTCTTGCGGGCGAGGGACTTCTTGACAGCTCTGCTCTTGCTGCGCTGGCGCCTGACGAAGCGGGTCCCGCCCAGGGGCCACGCGCCTTGGAGCCATGGCGCCTTCCTGAGGAGGAGGCGGACGGGGCGCCGCCGGAGCTTAATTGCCCACGCGGGGCGGGGTGCGGTGCAGCGGAACGGACGGCGCAGGAGAGCCCCCTGCGGCGCGAACGAGCTCGGCGACGCGGTCGAGCCATTCTTCGTAGACGTCGTCGACGGGACGGTAGCGCAGGAGCTCGTTCGCCGCAATGAGTGCAGCCCGAGCCTCCATGGGCGCGCGGAGCGCGCGGGACGAAGAACCAGCTGGGGTGAGCGAGGGAGTTGCGGTGCGACCGTCTTGCCGCACGGACGGATGCTGGGACGATGCTTGCCGCTCGTCCCCCGCCGGGCCGGTGGCGGCGTTGACGGCAGGTGACGGGGAACGACGAGGACGCCCGCCGACAGGGGCCGTCTGGGCGACGCGGGAAGCGAGTGCGGCCCGGCGCTCGGCGCGGGCCTGACGAGCGTCAGACATGGGCACGATGGTCGGAGGAGAACGGGGTGGTGGAAGACGAATCCCGGCGCACCCCTACCTGGCGCTCCAAATGTCGGATTTCGGGTTCCGGCAGACCCTTGAGGTTCGAACACTGGGGTGCGCGCGGAGATTTCGCCTCCTACCTACTTGCACCCCTCCGCCTTGCTAGGATCTAAACTATGGAAAGAACAACACAAGAGACGCAGGGTTTATACTGGTTCGGGCCACCGTTGTGGTGTAATACCCTACTCCAGTGTGTGGTATGGTGGATTGCCTCTTGGGCTGATGATGATGAACAATACAAGGAAGAACAGCCTCGCGAGGGTCTGTTCTTGGCTGGGGCGATGAACTGCTGGGAGGAGCTCAGTCACCTTTCTCTCTCTCTCTCTCTCTCTCTCTCTCTCTCT
>NC_053025.1:55674950-55686240 GCF_003073215.2 Triticum urartu | reverse complement strand
GTGAGTGGTAATCCTGTTCTGGAGGTCATGTTACTTGACCATGATGAACCTACGAACTATGAGGAAGCGATGATGAGCCCAGATTCCGCGAAATGGCTTGAGGCCATGAAATCTGAGATGGGATCCATGTATGAGAACAAAGTGTGGACTTTGGTTGACTTGCCCGATGATCGGCAAGCCATAGAGAATAAATGGATCTTCAAGAAGAAGACTGACGCTGACGGTAATGTTACTATCTACAAAGCTCGACTTGTTGCGAAAGGTTTTCGACAAGTTCAAGGAGTTGACTACGATGAGACCTTCTCACCGTAGCGATGCTTAAGTCTGTCCGAATCATGTTAGCAATTGCCGCATTTTATGATTATGAAATCTGGCAAATGGATGTCAAAACTGCATTCCTTAATGGATTTCTTAAAGAAGAGTTGTATATGATACAACCAGAAGGTTTTGTCAATCCTAAAGGTGCTAACAAAGTGTGCAAGCTCCAGCGATCCATTTATGGACTGGTGCAAGCATCTCGGAGTTGGAATATACGCTTTGATAGGTGATCAAAGCATATGGTTTTATACAGACTTTTGGAGAAGCCTGTAATTTACAAGAAAGTGAGTGGGAGCTCTGTAGCATTTCTAATATTATATGTGGATGACATATTGATTGATTGGAAATAATTAGAATTTGGAATAGCATAAAAGGATACTTGAATAAAGAATTTTTTCAATGAAAGACCTCGGTGAAGCTGCTTATATATTGGGCATCAAGATATATAGAGATAGATCAAGACGCTTAATTGGACTTTCACAAAGCACATACCTTGATAAAGTTTTGAAGAAGTTCAAAATGGATCAGTCAAAGAAAGGGTTCTTGCCTGTGTTACAAGGTGTGAAGTTGAGTCAGACTCAATGCCTGACCACTTCAGAAGATAGAGAATATGAAAGTCATTCCCTATGCCTCAGCCATAGGTTCTATCATGTATGCAATGTTGTGTACCAGACCTGATGTGTGCCTTGCTATAAGTTTAGCAGGGAGGTACCAAAGTAATCAGGGAGTGGATCACTAGACAACGGTCAAGAACATCCCTGAAATACCTGAAAAGGACTAAGGATATGTTTCTCATTTATGGAGGTGACAAAGAGCTTGTCGTAAATGGTTACGACAATGCAAGCTTTGACACTGATCCGGATGACTCTAAGTCACAAACCGGATACGTATTTATATTGAATGGTGGAGCTGTCAGTTGGTGCAGTTCCAAGCAGAGAGTCATGGAGGGATCTACGTGTGAAGCGGAGTACAATAACTGCTTTTCGGAAGCAGCAAATGAAGGAGTTCTGGATGAAGGATTTCATATCCGATCCTTGGGTGTAATATTAGTGCGTCGGGTCCAATGAAAATTTTTGTGACAATATTGGAGCAATAGCCTTAGCGAAGGAATCTCAGTTTCATAAGAGAACCAAATACATCCAAGAGATGCTTCAATTTCCATGCACGATCAAGTCAAGGAGGGAGAATAGAAGATTTGTAAAATACATACGGATCTGAATGTTGCAGACCCGTTGACTAAGCTCTCTCATGAGCAAAACATGATCAACACCAAGACTCCCATGGGTGTTAGAATCATACTATGTAATATAGATTATTGACTCTAGTTTCAGTGGGAGACTGAGGAATATGCCCTAGAGGCAATAATAAAGTTTGTTATTTATATTTCCCTTATATCATGATAAATTTTATTATTCATGCTGGAATTTTATTAACCGGAAGAACTTAGTACATGTAATCAACAATAGACAACAGAGTGTCCCCTAGTGTGCCTCTACTTGACTAGCTCTGTTTAATAAGATGGTTAAGTTTCCCTGACCATAGACATGTGTTGTCATTTGCTGAATGGGATCACATCATTAGAGAATGATGTGATGGGAAGACCCATCGTTAGCTTAGCATTATGATCGTCTAGTTTATTGCTATTGCTTTTCTTTCATGGCTTATACATATTCCTCTGACTATGAGATCATGAAACTCCCGAATACCGGAGGAAAACACCACCTTTTGTGTGCTTATCAAACATCACAACATAACTGGGTGATTATTAAGAATGCTCTACAAGTGTCCTCCGAAGGTGTTTGTTGAGTTGGCCATAGATCGAAGATTAGGATTGTCACTCCGTGTATCGGAGAGGTATCTCTGGGCCCTCTCGACATGCACATCGCTAATAAGCCTTGCATGCAAATGTGACTATGAGTAGTTACGAGGATGATGGCATTATGGAAGGAGTAAAATAAACTTGCCGGTAACAACGGAGATTGAACTAAGGTATAATGATGTCGACGATCGAATCTCAGGCAAGTAACATACCAATGACAAAGGAATAACGTATGTTGTTATGCGGTTTGACCAATAAAGATCTTCATAGAATATGTAGGAGCCAATATGAGCATCCAGGTTCTGCTATTGGTTATTGACCAGAGATATGTCTCGGTCATGTATACATAGTTCTCGAACCCGTAGGGTCCGCACGCTTAACGTTCGATGATGATTTGTATTATGAGTTATGTGTTTTGGTGACTGAAGTTTGTTCGGAGTCCCGGATGAGATCACGAACATGACGAGGAGTCTTGGAATGGTCGAGAGGTAAAGATTGACATATTGGAAGGTTGTATTCGGACATCAGAATGGTTCTGAGTGATTCGGGGATTTTTGCGGAATACCCACGGGTTACCGGAACCCCCCGGGGGAATATTGGGCCTACATGGGCCATAGGGGAGAGGGGAGGCAGCCCACAAGGGGTAGCCACGCCCCCTACCTATAGGGAGTCCGAATTGGACTAGGGAGGGGGTGTGCCCCTATCGGTGTCAAAACCGGCGGATCTCGGGTAGGGGGTCCCGAACTGTGCATGGTAACAGGAGACACGATGTTTACCCAAGTTCGGGCCCTCTCTATGGAGGTAATACCCTACTTCCTGCTTGATTGATCTTGATGAATATTTGTATTACAAGAGTTGATCTACCTCGAGATCATAATGGCTAAAACCTTAAAAGTCTAGTCTATATGATTATGATTGTCTCCACGGACTAAATCCTCCGGTTTATATAGACATCGGAGGGGACTAGGGTTATACAAAGTCGGTTACAGAGAAAGGAATCTTCATATACGAACACCAAACTTGCCATCGACGCCAAGGAGAGTCCCATTCGGACATGGGTGAGAGTCTTCAGTATTGTATCTTCATAGCCCATTAGTCCGGCCCACGTCTAACAGGCCGGATGCCCGAGGACCCCTTACTCCAGGACTCCCTCAGTAGCCACTGAACCAGGCTTCAATGTTGAGGTGTCCGGCGCGCTGATTGTCTTTGGCATTGCAAGGCGGGTTCCTCCTCCGAATACTCCAACACAGTCTTCGAACACAACAAACGTGTCCGGATCTTCAAAACAAGTACCGCACACCGCCACAGAGAGCATAATATTTCACGAGTCCAATCTACTAACACCTTTTTTGTAACATGATGTCACGTCCCTGCCTGGTTATTATTTTGAACCGTTTTTTAGCCTATCGCTCCATGTTTGGAGATGTGGTTTTATTGGCACGTCTCGTCGAAGCAGAGATCGTGTCCCCCTATTGCGGGATTCTCATCAATACGGGCGTGGGTATCCCAACCGTTCTTTTGGCATGATTCCTTAGGAATATGCAGTTTTTAAGGCCTAGGAGGAGTCGTTCGATATTCATCGCGTTTATAAAGGGGCTATGTCATGGCTTTCTTATTTACGCCAATCCTTTCCTCAACCTCTCCAACCTCGAGTTCCAGCACCCAAGGTTCAATCCAATTGCCTCGAGCTTCCCAATCATGTATGGTCCTAGCCCTCAAGGCCAGTGGATGGCTTCCTCTTTCACAGAGGAGGATATTGCGTAGCTCCGAGCGGCAAGGTACCTGACCACGGAAATCCCCCACAAGCTTCCTACTCAAGGGCAGGTTATTCCTACTCCCAGATTCGGTGAGAGGGTTGTATTCATCTCCCACTTCCTCCGCGGGCTAGGGTTCACTCTTCACCCCTTTGTTCGAGGGCTCATGTTCTATTACGGGCTAGATTTCCACGATCTAGCCCTGTACTCTTTTCTTCTCACCTCGACGTTCATCGTCATGTGCGAGGACTTTCTCCGTATTCCTCCACACTTTGGCTTATGGCTCAAGACCTTTAATATGGAGCTGAAGGTGATCGAGGGGAAACAAGCGAAGTGTGGTGGCGCCATGGTGAGCAAGCTCACCAACGCTCTTTGGCTAAAGGGATCCTTCACAGAATCTTCCAACTTATGGCACCGGGAGTGGTCTTACATCACTGAACCCCGTGATACCAAGTGGGCTGCTACACATGCGTTCCGATCCGGCCCTCCAATTCAGCTTGCATCACGGATCAACAAGGGGGTGGACTGGGGATCAATCGACGAAGTGCAAACTCTACAGAGGCGCATCCGGAGTCTCCTTGAGAAGGACACCGGTCTCATCGACGTGATTCAAGTAATGTTAGTCCGTTGGGTCCTCCCATGCCAGCGACGGCCCCTACGTATGTGGGAGTTTAATCCAGAAGGACCATGAACCTTTCAGCACTTCTTCGGCACGACGCTCAGAGGAATGTGGAAGTTATTTTTTGGGGCACGAAAACAGTGGCCGAACACTACTGAGGACATTGGCCTTGACTGCAACCATCCGGACACCTCGGTAAGCACTTGACTCCCGAACACAGCTTAATTAAATATCCCATGATAAGATACCGAGAAAACCATCTTTTTCCAGGGCTAGACGAACAAGGCAGAGCGAATTAGATGTTCGGCCCCTCTTCCCGAAGACTTAGCTAGTCTTGTGTTAACAAGGATGCTGGTCCCGGCACCATTCCAGGTGCCGGTGAAAGAGGACAATGAGGAGAGCAGGAAGGCCAAAGGTGGCCTCCATTCCGAAGGTACACCAAACACTGTGTTCAGGGAGATTAAGGTTCCCTCTTCCGAAGATAAAAGAGAAGGAGAAGCTGACATCCTTTCTCCCCATGGTAAGAAAAGGGACGCCTCTGAATGTTAGGAGGTAAAGGCTCCTAGGCGAGGTAAGACACTCCTATCAGGTGATTCGGGCTTGGAAGACGACGTTGTCGCACAGTCCCTCCGTAAGGACGAGCCTTTAGTCGAATCATAAGTGAAAAAGGGTGTTTTAAACATATCTCGTTCCTTTTCCTGTCACAAGGGTAATATTTAGAATGCATGTTTTGTAGTCCGGTACGCAGTCTTCCTCTTCGGGGGATCTTCTTCCAGAGATGATGGAAAGCAAGATGCCTCCGCAGGATTCCTCGCCCAATAGGGCGGACGACTTCGAGGTGTCATCCCGGAGGATGTCTCCTGATCAACAAGTGGTGCAAAGGATAATAAAGACAATGCCCCAAGGTGAAACATCGGTCACCCAGGGTGCGGGGTATGCGGTCCCTACAGAGACCAATAGCAAAGGCCCTGGACTATCCAGTTTGCAGCCAGAGACAACTCTAGGGTTGGGAAAACATATCCCTTCAAAGGGAGTTCGTACCCCCGCAGCCGCTGCCCGGGATCCGGAGGCGCCGGATACACTGATGGATATGTTACAATTTTCGTCCGTCTCAGAGGAACATTGTACCTTGATGGGTACGGTGGTTGAGAGGATTATGTCCGTGAAAAGTGGATTGAATGAAGCTTTCACGAGCCTGCTAAGAGGCTTCGAGGTATGTAATGTAATATTTTCGATTGTGCTCTATATGTAAAATGCACCTGTGTATAGATAGTAGCCCCTGAGACTCTGGTTGACGTCCCAAGGGAGGCAATCAGAGGATAGAAAAAGATATGCTCAGGAAATAATCTAATTAATTGGAACACATGTTGTTACATCCACGACGACCGCCGACGCTACAGAGGTTGCAGGTCTAGAGCAGAAACTTGATGTGGCAAATAACGACATCATGCTTATTAATAGGCGGCTCGACAAGGCGCAAGGTATGTTTCGAGGTATTCAGTGTATGTATGTATAATAACATGAGCATGAAGCTAAGAATTATACACTGAGACATGCATAACTGCAGATAGTGCTGCCGTGGTGGAGGCCCTTCGGGCTGAACTTGCCCGAGCGAAGGAGCCGAATGAGTAATGTGGCTACCAAAAAGGAAGCTGATGAGTTACAAGCCGAACAGGCTGCTCGACGCCTGTGCAAGGAGAGAATGTCTACCACAACTCATGAACTGAAGGAAGCCACTATCCGATGCGAGTTCCTCGAGAGGGATAACAAAGACAAAATGGCCGATGTCGCTGTCAAAACCGGCGGATCTCGGGTAGGGGGTCCCGAAATGTGCGCCTAGGCCGGATGGTAACAGGAGGCAAGGGACACGAAGTTTTACCCAGGTTCAGGCCCTCTCGATGGAGGTAAAACCCTACGTCCTGCTTGATTAATATTGATGATATGGGTAGTACAAGAGTAGATCTACCACGAGATCGGAGAGGCTAAACCCTAGAAGCTAGCCTATGGTATGATTGTTGTGTATGAATATGTTGTCCTACGGACTAAAACCCTCCGGTTTATATAGACACCGGATAGGGTTAGGGGTACATAGAGTTGGTTACAATGGTAGGAGATCTGCATATCCGTATCGGCAAGCTTGCCTTCCACGCCAAGGAAAGTCCCTTCCGGACACAGGACGAAGTCTTCAATCTTGTATCTTCATAGTCCAGGAGTCCCGCCGAAGGTATAGTCTGGCTATCCGAATACCCCCTAATCCAGGACTCCCTCAGTAGCCCCTGAACCAGGCTTCAATGACGACGAGTCCGATGCGCAGATTGTCTTTGGCATTGCAAGGCGGGTTCCTCCTCCAAGTACTTCATAGAAGATTTTGAACACAAAGATATTGTCTGGCTCTGCAAAATAAGTTTCCACATATTGCCATAGAGAGAATAATATTTACACAAATCTAATCTGCTGACGTATTCCGTAGTGTGACACACCACGGCCAAGCCTTTATCCGAGTCGTTTCATTATCCCACCTCAGCGCGTCATGAAAGGCGGTTTCCTTGGCACGTCTTGCTAACGCAGAGATCGTGTCCCCTTATTCCGGGATTCTCATCAATACGGGCGTGGGTAACCCAGCCGCTTCTAAGACTCCTAGATTATAGGCAAGTCCAAACGGACACGGAGAGGACGCTTGATATTCACCCTCTTTATAAAGGGACAAGGCTTTTATTCTTCCCTCCCATGCTCAATCGAATCCTTCCCCCACCTCAAGCTCAAACGCCTAAAGTTCAGGTCAGGTGCTCCGAACCTTCAGTCATGTCCGGATCTAGCCTTCAAGGCCAATGGGTGCCTTCCTCCATCATGGAAGAAGACATCAAAAAGTTGAGGGAGGCCAGATATCTGACCGCCAATATTTTGCATCGCCTGCCTCCCGGGGGGCAGGCCGTCCCCTCCCCCGAACCCAACGAGAGTGTCATGTTAGTCTCCCACTTCCTCCGAGGTCTAGGCCTTGCTCTGGATCCTTTCGTCAGGGGCTTGATGTTTTATTACGGGCTAGATTTCCATGACCTAGCTCCGAACTCCTTTCTTCATATCACGACATTTATTGTCGTGTGCGAGGCCTTCCTCCGGGTTACCCCTCACTTTGGCCTATGGCTCAAGACCTTTGAAGTAAAGCCGAAGATTATCGAGGGGCAACATGCGGCGTGTGGAGGTGCCTCAATATGCAAGATGACGGGAGCTTCATGGCCCAAAGGTTCCATTCCAGAGGTGTCTGAATTGTGGCAACAGGAGTGGTTCTACACCACAGCTCCTAGAAGTGCCAAGTGGGCGGCCGCCCCCATTTTCCGCTCGGGCCCTCCACCACAACTGATGTCATGGATTAGCAGAGAACTGAGCTGGGGTCCAGCCAAGGACGTGCCTATACTACAAAGCCGCATTCGAGATCTCCTTAATGGAGATTTCAGTTTGCTTGCGGTAATACAAGTTATGCTGGTCCGTCAAGTCCAGCCTTGCAAACGCCGGCCCCTTCGCTTATGGGAGTTCAATCCCGAGGGACCGCATGTCATTCAAAATTTCCTCGGCCAGACGCACGAGGAGATGTACAAGTCATTTTTCGGACCTCAGGTAGAGTGTCCGGAAATCACCGAGGACGTGGGCCTGAGCAGTAACCACGCCGCCGAACAGGTAAGGAATCTTCCGGCCGAACATACTATCTCTCATTTGTTACAAAGTTATCTCTAAGAGTTTGCTTTTTGACCAGGACTGGCTAACAAAGGCAAAGTTGATTCGGTGTTCGGCCCCCCTCCCTGAGGGTTTGATAAATCCGGTACTGGAGAAGATGCTCCAGGTCGCACCCTGCCCGGAGCCCTTGAAGGAAGATACCGGGGAGGATAATACGGGAAGACGCGGGCCCCCAACGCTGCCCATTCTAACTGAGGGAGCGAGCGTCTTCATGAAGGAAGATGACCGGAGGAGGAAAAGTACTGCGCCCGGGGATTCGGAAGCCGAAGCTTCCAAACGGGAGAAGAAGTCTCCCACAGAGGGTCCTACCTCAAGGGGTGCTTTTGCCGCACCATGTCCGCGGGGGGATCAGTCCTCCAGCGAGTCGTAAGTGACCCGAAATACTTTAATAGTACAGGTATGCCATCTTTTTCTTCTGAGAAAATAACCACGACGTATATCTTTGCAGTTCGGGCCTTAGCCCCTCTCAAATGAGTTCGTCTTCGGGGGATCTTCTTCCAGAGATGATGGAGAGCGAAACGCCTCCTCCGGACTCCTCCGCTCCAGAAGCGGGCGACCCTGAAGTGTCGTCGCGGACGGCCTCTCCGAATCCGATGAGGCCAGAAGATAATCCCATTTACCCCCGAAGCTCCCAGTGTCCGGCTCCCGAAGAGGACAGACAAAAGAGTCCGGCACCGTCTGGTGCGCGATCAGATGTTCTGAGGGAGTTGGTGGGGCGAGCGGCCATCTCAGATTAACACCGTATGCTGATGAATATGGTGATGGAGAGAATCTTGTCTGTCGAAAGCGGATTGCATAAAGCTTTTATGAGTCTACTGACAGGCTTTGAGGTACGTAAAATAATTTATAATAGTCCTGCACATGCTAGGTGTGCCCTGTGTAGATAGTAGCCCCTGAGACTCTAGTGGTCGTCGGAAATGACGACGAACAGAGGATCATATTCCCAGGTAATAATCATACTGCCTCTATGTGCAGGTGATGGAAGCTCCGGTGGCTAGCCGGAATAGCGAGTTTGCCTATTTAAAACGGCAGTTAGATGCGGCAGATGCCGACATCAAGCTTGTTAACAAAAGGCTTGACGAGGCACAGGGTAAGTGTCATTATCTGGTAAACGTCACATAGGAAGAGCGGCATGATGCCAGTATCTTTAATATGTTGTGACCGCAGATGGAGCTGCCACTGTTGAAGCCTTGCGGTCAGAACTTGCCCAAGCCAAGGAACAAGCGAGGATGGGTAATGCGGCTGCTTTGAAGGCGGCCGAAGAGTTGCAAGCCGAGCAGGCCGCGCATGGCGAGAGCCGAGATAAGATGGCCAAGATGGCCATAGAATTAAAAGCCGCCGCCAACCATTGCCGGGTTCTTGAAAAGGAAAACCAGGAGAAGGCATCGGACCTTGAGAAGGCTGCTGCAACGAGAAAAGACCTCTGCTCTGCTATGAGGGCAAAGAAGGAGGAGCTACGGGAAGCCGGGGATATTGTAGCTGGGAAATCCTTTATGTTGCGGAGGAAGTTAGGAGATCCACGTTATGCCCCTCTGGATCGGCTGTGGAGTTCGGAGGATGTGTATATGGATTTGGCGGCGAGCGCTGCCGATGCGGTCAAGTACTTCCAGGGTCAAACGGACCGTGAAGTGGACCAGCTGTTTTGGACACAATTCCATTCTCCCGAGCGTCCACTTTCATTGACTGACCAATTAGCCGAATGGGCCGAACTGAATAGGTTGTACGGACGCGCCATGAGGTCTGTTGTGGATCAACTATGGCCGGAAAGGCCAAAACCGAACAGCTATTTCAGCTTGGTGCAGAAGTTCCTTGACGTGGTGCCGCGCATCAATGCGATGAAGAGGTCGGCGTGCATAGAGGGCTCACGGATGGCCTTTGCCCGTGTTAAAGCATGCTGGGCGGAGATGGATGCCACCACTATTGCAGCGCCGGATTCGGTGATAGGTCGAATGGCTGCTGAGCACTACTTTGAAGAAGTTCTTGAGGGTGCTCGTTTGATAGAGACCCAGTGCTCAAAAAATATTATGTTTGAATGATATGTAATCTTATTGTAAGAGAAAATGTTTTTATAAAGTTTTATAAGGCTATTTTTATACTTTTGCCTGAAAGTAATATGATGCCTCCTGGGCGGCCGTTTATGTATACATGTGTATAACCTGAAAGATTGCAGCCGTCAGCTTCAACCCCCACGCGTATAATGCGGAGGTGCTCGCAAAAACACGTGTTCACACTTAACCCAACGTCTTCGTCCTATTAAGGAGGTGATAGCGGAGCGAGCGAGGCAACAGGACTATAATGCTTTAGCACTTTCACTTAGCCACAGGAGTTTGACAGTGGGGCTACTAGATAGCCCCTGGTGGCTCCGCACTCTTCTGGTCCCAGGGTGCATACATGCTTGGCCGGAAAACGGCCCTTTGTTAAGGCAGAGGAATTCTAACATTCCAACAGGTCATCGAGTGGTTGACCAGTCTCACGCTATATCATGACAGTCTGTTTTCGGCTTTCTCTACTAAGGTGCTCGTCCGGATGAACCAGGGCATAACCGCAGTAGTTCTCCTAGTGCTACCTTAGCCGGTAAAGCGGAACGTAAGGCACCAAAACACAGGAGCCGGGCAAACCCAACATTTGACCAAAGACAATGATTCGGAGCTGGTGCATATAGGGCCAAACTCGCGACGCCGAACACTCCGTAAGGTATTCGGTCTTTGTGGTATAAACCGGGCCTGAATAATGGCCTTTGTAAGAAGCCCCTTGTGTCCAGGTACGTGCATTGTTCTGGCGTGGCCACATGCCAAGACGTCAGCATCCTTCTCAATGGTGGATATGTATCAACAAGAGACAATAAAAAAGGTTTACGCAGGGTATTAATCTAAAAAGAATCCTTGGAGCGGGTCCCTGCTGCACGTCTGCGCCTGTGTCTCCATTGTGCCGTATCCTCGACGGGTGTAGCATGATGATCGTCTGTAAAAGAGAGGAATTTAGGTGAAAAAGTTGTCGTGCAAAAAGATAGTTTTTAAAGAAACCCATGTTAATTCAAGATGGAGAAATGGC
>NC_053025.1:55585104-55673950 GCF_003073215.2 Triticum urartu | reverse complement strand
ATGATATATACATGGTGGACACCCCAAAAGAAGGCAATGGCGATGGAACAGCGGAGGATGACCCCTCCAAGAAGCAGCCTAAGCGCTGGCGTCAGCGGCGCCGCTCTAAATCCCGCCAAAACAAAAACGGTGATTCTGACACGGGAGATAATAACACCCCGGACAGTGCCGAAGACAACCACCTCCAGCAAGATTCAGCACAGGAGGATAGAGAAGCCAGCCCTCATGAGAGAGCGGCAGACAGAGAGGTCGAGGACGATAATTATATGCCTCCCTCCGAAGACGAGGCAAGCCTCGACGATGACGAATTTTTCGTGCCGGAGGATCCCGTCGAACAAGAGAGTTTCAAACGCAGGCTTATGGCCATGGCGAGCAGCCTCAAGAAAAAACAGCAACAGCTTAGAGCTGATCAAGATTTGCTAGCCGACAGATGGACTGAAGTCCTTGCGGCCGAAGAGTATGAATTCGAACGCCCCTCCAAGAGCTACCCAAAGCGTAGGTTGCTACCCCAATTAGAGGAGGAAGCACCTAAACCTACATCACCAGCGCATGATGTGGCCGCGACAGAGAGGCCTCTCGGCCCGCCACTCAAGCCGCACCCCGGCGCTGCTCAAAAAATACCAAGGCATGGGAAAATGCGCCAGACCTGCAAGATATATTGGAGGACAAGGCAAGTCAAACAAGATCGATCTATGGATCACGTGGATGCCCCACGGCACAAGACGGTACTCGTCACGCCGGATACAGTAAATCCGGCCGGGCGGAACACAGTAGACAAAGCTCGTTTGAGCTGCATCGTGATGTAGCCCAATACAGAGGCGCCGCACACCCACTATGCTTCACAGATGAAGTAATGGATCATCAAATCCCCGAGGGTTTCAAGCCCGTGAAAATCGAATCATACGATGGCACAACAGATCCTGTGGTATGGATCGAGGACTATCTCCTACATATCCACATGGCCCGCGGTGATGACCTACACGCCATCAAATACCTCCCACTCAAGCTTAAACGACCAGCTCGGCATTGGCTTAACAGCTTGCCAGCAGAATCAATTGGTTGTTGGGAGGACCTGGAAGCCGCATTCCTCGACAATTTCCAGGGCACTTATGTGCGACCACCAGACGCCGATGACCTAAGCCACATAATTCAGCAGCCAGAAGAATCAACCAGACAATTCTGGACAGGGTTCCTAACCAAGAAAAATCAAATTGTCGACTGTCCGGATGCAGAGGCCCTAGCAGCCTTCAAGCATAACATCCGCGACGAGTGGCTTGCACGACACCTAGGATAGGAAAAGCCGAAATCTATGGCAGCCCTCATGACACTTATGACCCGCTTTTGCGTGGGAGAAGACAGCTGGCTAGCTCGCAGCAATAACATGACCAAGAGCCCTAGAAATTCGGATACCGAGGACAGCAGTGGCAGGTCGCGTTGCAACAAGCAAAAGCGCCGCATTAATGGCGACAACACTGAGGATACGATAGTTAATGCCAGATTCAGAGGCTCGAAACCCGGTCAGCGGAAAAAGAAATTCAAAAGAAATACTCCGGGCCCGTCCATTTTGGACCGAATACTCGACCGCTCATGCCAGATACATGGCACCCCCGAAAAACCAGCCAATCACACCAACAGGGATTGTTGGGTGTTCAAGCAGGCAGGCAAGTTAAATGCCGAAAGCAGAGACAAGGGGCTGCATAGCGATGACGAGGAGGAGCCCCGGCCGCCGAACAACAATGGACAGAAAGGTTTTCCCCCACAAGTGCGGACGGTGAACATGATATACGCAACCCGCATCCCCAAGAGGGAGCGGAAGCGTGTGCTAAGGGACGTATACACGATGGAGCCAGTCACCCCAAAGTTCAACCCATGGTCTTCCTGCTCGATCACTTTTGATCGAAGGGACCATCCCACTAGCATCCGTCATGGCGGATTCACCGCATTGGTTCTAGACCTAATTATTGACGGATTTCACCTCACTAGAGTCCTTATGGACGGCGGCAGCAGCCTGAACCTGCTTTATCAGGATACAGTGCGGAAAATGGGCATCGATCCCTCGAGGATTAAACCCACCAGAACGACCTTTAAAGGCGTCATACCAGGTCTAGAAGCCAACTGTACAGGCTCAGTTACACTTGAAGTGGTCTTCGGATCTCTAGATAATTTCCGAAGCGAGGAGTTCATCTTTGACATAGTCCCGTTCCGCAGTGGCTATCACGCACTGCTCGGGCGAACCGCATTTGCCAAGTTCAATGTGGTGCCGCACTATGCATACCTCAAGCTCAAGATGCCAGGCCCTCGAGGCGTCATCACGGTCAATGGAAACACCGAATGTTCTCTCCGAACAGAGGAGCATACGGCGGCTATCGCAGCGGAAGTACAAAGCAGCCTCTCAAGGCAATTCTCTAGTCCGGCCAATAAACGTCTGGACACCGTCAAGCGCGCCCGGAGTAACCTACACCAAGACCGCCCGGCACGTTTAGAGCAAGCGTAGCAATGCAGCCCCAACCGCAGCCCTCGCGAACTTGCGAAACCAGTGCTGCGCGTACATAACTACGCTCTGGAAATACCATGGGCACAGGGGGAGGGGCACCATCACGGCACGCCCGAAACGCGGCTTAAACTGCACTAGGGGCTGCTGATTTCTTAATTTTCTCTTATTTTCAGGACTCCATTCTTCGGAAGGCTTGTCCGGCAGTACAATTGCCGCACAAACGATACAACCAGGGAAGCATAAAGCTACGCCGCACTACGGAACTCTAAGGTGGTCTCTATAACGAGCAGTATACCTGTTTTGCATAACATTCCGCAGCTCGCCCCTGGAAAGGACATATTTGATAGTCCCATCTTTTTCTTATCGCACTATTGTATCGTCCTGCTTTGATCGTAGCCTTTTTAAATAAACAATGCATAGCTTCCGTCTATTTTTGCATTACTCTTTTTTACGAATATATGTTCATTAATGACAT
Source organism: Triticum urartu (assembly GCF_003073215.2). NCBI lineage: Eukaryota > Viridiplantae > Streptophyta > Magnoliopsida > Poales > Poaceae > Triticum > Triticum urartu. The sequence continues at coordinate 55,670,981 of NC_053025.1, read as the reverse complement.
ATTGCACCCGTACACTTTGGTACGGCCAATACGCCAGGGGCTTAAGTACCCCACAATACGGTGTGAGAAGTCCGAACACTTTCACAAGTGCGGCACCCCGAACTTATAGCATTATATGCATCGGCTCCGAATCATGTCTTGGGTCAATAGTTGGGTTTGCCCGGCTCCTACGTTTTGGTACCTTACGTTCCGTTATATCGGCTAAGGTAGCACTAGGAGAACTACTGCGATTGTGCCCCAGTTGAGCTAGGCTAAGCACCTCAGTAGAGAAAGCTAAAACTGACCGTCATGATGAGGCGAGAGCTGGTCGCTGTTCGAGAGGTTTTCGAGTCCCTAAAGACTTATGCCGCTTAGAGCGAGGAGTCGGCTTTGTCCGGCCAAGGCATGGATAGCGCCCCGAACTCGGTCTTCCGAACACTAGGGGCTTCACCGAAATTTAAAATTATAGAATTCTATGGCTAAGTGAGAGTTTTCAAGCATTATAGTCCGATTGCCTTGTTCGTTGTGTTGAGCGCCTCCCTCGAAGGACCCAAGAATGGGAAAAAGAGCGCTCATGTTTATCCCGAACACCCCAGCACTCGTGCCATGGGGGCAGAAGCCGACGACTCGCCATCTCTCAAATTTGATAAACGGCCGCACAGAAGGTAATATTTTAAATTCAAAAAGCATTGCTTAGCGCACATGAACAAGTTTTCAGCGCACAGGACAAAACGAGTGAGTTTACTAAAATATTACATCCATGGAACATTCATCCACCACAAGGCGGGCACCCTTCAGAACACCCTCATAATACATCTCGGGCTTGCAATGCTCCTTGCCCGGTGGTGGCCCATCCTTCACAAGCTTCTCAGCATCCAGCTTGCCCCAGTGCATCTTCACACGGGCAAGCGCCCTACAGGCACCCTCGATGCATACGGAGCGCTTGATGACTTCGAGCCTTGGACAGGCCTAAACCAGCCGCCTCACCAGCCCGAAGTAGCTCCCAGGCATGGCCTCTCCAGGCCACAGCCGGACTATGAGGCCCTTCATGGCCTGTTCGGCCACCTTACGGAGCTCGACCAGCTGTTTCAGCTGGTCGCTTAAGGGTACAGGATGTTCGGCCTCAGCATACTGAGACCAGAACACCTTCTCCGTCGAGCTTCCCTCCTCGGCTCGGTAGAAGGCGGTGGCATCCGACACGCTACAGGGCAAGTCTGCGAATGCTCCTGGAGAGCTCCGGATTCTGGTAAGTAACAAGTAATTCACTTTTACGTGCTTGCTTTGCATAAAGAATGCCTTACCCGCCGCTATCTTTTTTATTTCCTCAACCTCATGGAGGGCCTTCTGGGCTTCGGCCTTGGTAGACTTGGCATCTTCAATGGCCGCCGTGAGCTCAGACTCTCACGTCTTCGAGTCAAGCTCCAAACTCTGATGTTTTTTCATGAGAGCCTGGAGCTCTTGCCGCACCTCGCGAACCTGCGTCTCATGCTTCTCCTGCTCGGTGCGCTCCATGGCCGCCCTCTTTTCGGCCTCGGACAGTGCTTGCTTAAGGGTCGCCACCTCAGTTGTGGCCCCTACAATAGCCGCGTTAATCCTGTCACTTTTTGCAATTGCACCTTTCACATATTTCAATAAGGTATTTCTTACCTTCCTTCTCCTCGAGCTGCTGCTTGGCTAGTCCGAGCTCTTGCTTGGACCGCTCGAGGTTCTGCTTCAGCGTATCCACCTTCGCAGTCAGTGCGGCAGAGGCCAGCAGCGAAGCCTGCATACGCATATTGACTTGATTATTTTAGACTCCTATGAATGTTATTAGATCCTTTATTCGGCTTTTCTTTCTGAACGCCGAACAGAGCATCAGGGGCTACTGTCTATGCGATAATATTTTTACATATTCTTTACTTACCTCAAAGCCTATTAGAAGGCTGGCACAGGCTTCAGTCAGTCCGCTCTTGGCGGACTGAACCTTCTGGATCACGGCACTCATAATAGTGTGGTGCTCCTCGTTGATGGAGGCGCCGTTAAGCGTCTCCAACAAATTGTCCAGTGCCTCCGGTTGGACAGAGGTCACCTGCTCGGTAGGCTTGCTCCTCTTGGAAGGAGGCCGCCTACCGGAGTCCGGAACCGTTTAAGGTTCCGGCGCGGTGTCCGGCTCAAGGCCGGACTTGGAGCCCTTGGGGGTTCTATCCCCTTTACGCCTGGAGTCCGGGAGGTTGCCTTGCGGCACCTCCAGGACCACCTCCTCCTCGCTTGGAACCTGTTGGGACGCCACCTTGGCGCCGTCCGTAGGGTGGGGGGAGGAAGCCGTCGGAAGTGAATTCACATCCGACGAATCCAGGGAGCCTCTCGACGACTCGTCGAGCCCGGCCTTGGGCAGACTGCACAATCATGTTCGACGTAAGGAAAAGCTGTGCAATGGGGGAATACTATGAATCACTCTGGTATCTGAATACTTACAATCTCGCCAGGCGCTTGGCCCTGTGCGGCCACTCCTCTTCTCCATCGTTGGCGTTGGTGGAGTAGTCCGGAGGAGGGGTCTTCCCCCTCTTGGACCCTTCGGCCTCCTTAGTTGGGGCGGCCTTCCTTTTCTTCCCTCCCCCTGCTGGAGGGGGAGAGGTCTCTTCTTCCTCCTCCTCGTCTTCATGGGAGGAGTGCGCCTTGGAGTCGTCGGATGATGAATCCGACACCTCCTGGCGTCGGGCACTCTTTCAAGTCCCATGGTCTTCTTCTTGGCCTTCTTCTCCGGCACCACGTAGGGTGCCGGAACCAGCAGCTTCGCCAAGCAAGCGTCTGCTGGGCCTTCGGGCAAAGGAGCCGGACAGTTGATCATTCCGGACGTCTCCTGCCAATCCTGTCAAAGGTAAGGGAGCTTAGATCTCGCATGGAGTCAAACTATGAAAAACTAATACCCTATAAAAGGTAAAAATAGCTTACCGCACGAGCGTGACGCTGCGTGCTGAATCCGCGATCCTCGGTAGCGGATGCGGGGGCCTCGGCGCCCTTGAAAAGCACCTTCCAGGCATCTTCGTACGTCGTGTCGAAGAGCCTGCTCAAAGTTCGGTGCCGCGCTGGGTCGAACTCCCAGAGGTTGAAAGCCCATTGTTGACACGGGAGGATCCGGCGGATGAGCATAACCTGGACTAAGTTTACAAGTTTGAGCTTCCTGTCCACCAGGGTTTGGACGCATGTTTGGAGTCCGGTCAGCTCTCCTTTTTTACCCCATGATAGGCCTGTCCCTTTCCAACAGGTGAGCCGCGTAGGGGGCCCGATCGGAACCCGGGGGCTGTGACCCATTCAGGGTCGCGCGGCTCGGTGATGTAAAACCACCCCGACTGCCACCCCTTTAAGGATTCCACGAAGGAGCCCTCGAACCATAGGACGTTGGGCATCTTGCACACCATGGCGCCTCCGCACTCCTCTTGGGTGCCGCGCACCACCTTCGTCTTGACATTGACAGTCTTGAGCCATAGGCCGAAATGGGGGCGGATGCGGAAGAAAGCCTCGCACACGACGATAAACACCGAGATGTTGAGGACAAAGTTTGGGGCCAGATCGTGGAAATCCAGGCCATAGTAGAACATGAGCCCCCGGACAAATGGGTGGAGAGGGAAGCCCAGTCCATGGAGGAAATGGGGGAGGAACACCACCCTCTCATGGGGCCTAGGGGTGGGGATGAGCTGCCCCTCTTCGGAAAGCCGGTGCGCAATGTCGTTAGACAAGTATCCGGATTTCCTCAGTCTTTTGATGTGTCCCTCCTTGACGGAGCAGACCATCCACTTGCCTCCCGCTCCGGACATGGCTGGAAAAGGTTGAGGTGGGGTGTGCGGACTTGGGCGCTAGAGCTCGAGTGCGCGGAAATGGATAGGCAAAGGAGGAAGAAGGCATGGATTAAAAGATGGATCCTTATCCCCTTATATAGGCGGACGCGACTATGCGCCCCCACCAGCCTGGTAAAACTCGCTTATCTCCCAAGCGCCGTAGTCAATGGTGCGGTTGGGTTACCCACACCCGTATTGATGAGAATCCCGGAATAAGGGGACACGATCTCTGCTTTAACAAGACGTGCCAAGGAAACCGCCTCGCTAAACGCACTGAGGTGGGACAGTAAAACGATTGCAATAAAGACTTGGCCGTGGTGTGATGTCACGCTACGGAATACGTCAGCAGATTAGATATGTGTAAATATTATTCTCTCTATGGCAATATGTGGAAACTTATTTTGTAGAGCCGGACACTACCTTTGTGTTCAAAATCTTCTATGAAGTACTTGGAGGAGGAACCCGCCTTGCAATGCTGAAGACAATCTGCGCGTCGGACTCGTCGTCATTGAAGCCTGGTTCAGGGGCTACCGAGGGAGTCCAGGATTAGGGGGTGTCCGGATGGCCGGACTATACCTTCGGCCGGACTACTGGACTATGAATATGCAAGATCGAAGACTTCGTCCCGTGTCCGGAAAGGACTTTCCTTTGCGTGGAAGGCAAGCTTGGCGATACGGATATGTAGATCTCCTACCATTGTAACCGACTCTATGTAACCCTAGCCCTCTCCGGTGTCTATATAAACCGGAGGGTTTTAATCCATAGGGAGAAGAACAATCATACCATAGGCTAGCTTCTAGGGTTTAGCCTCTCTGATCTCGTGGTAGATCTACTCTTGTACTACCCATATCATCAATATCAATCAAGCAGGACGTAGGGTTTTATCTCCATCAAGAGGCCCCGAACCTGGGTAAAACATCGTGTCTCCTGCCTCCTGTTACCATCCAGCCTAGACGCACAGTTCGGGACCCCCTACCCAAGATCCGCCGGTTTTGACACCGACATTAACTATACCTGCTCCCTTATTGGAAAATAGTTCATCACAGAAATCTGTTTCTGTGACTCCTACACCAATTAGTAAGGAAGCTAATGATGATGATAATGTAACTTTAGATCAAGTTACTACCGAACCTCGTAGGTCAACCAGAGTTAGATCCGCACCAGAGTGGTACGGTAATCCTATTCTGGAGGTCATGTTAATTGACCATGATGAACCTACGAACTATGAGGAAGCGATGATGAGCCCAGATTCCGCGAAATGGCTTGAGGCCAGGAAATCTGAGATGGGATCCATGTATGAGAACAAAGTGTGGACTTTGGTTAACTTGCCCAATGATCGGCAAGCCATAGAAAATAAATGGATCTTCAAGAGGAAGACGAACGCTGATAGTAGTGTTACTATCTACAAAGCTAGACTTGTTGAAAAAGTTTTTTGATAAAGTTCAAGGTGTTGACTATGATGAGATATTCTCACTTGTAGTGATGCTTAAGTCTATCCGAATCATGTTAGCAAATTGCCGCATTTTATGAAATCTGGCAAATGGATAAACAAAAATGCATTCCTTAAAGGATTTATTAAAGAAAGAATTGTATATGATGCAACCAGAAGGTTTTGTCAATCCTAAAGGTGCTAACAAATATGCAAGCTCCAGCGATCCATCTGTGGACTGGTGCAAGCATCTCGGAGTTGGAATATACGCTTTGATAAGTTGGTGAAAGCATATAGTTTTATACAGACTTGCGGTGAAGCCTGTATTTACAAGAAAGTGAGTGGGAGCACTACAACATTTCTGATAAGTATATGTAAATGACATATGTTGATCGGAAATAATGTAGAATTATTCTGCAAAGCATAAAGGAGTGTTTGAAAGGAGTTTTTCAAAGAAAGACCATAGTGAAGCTTCTTACATATTGCGCATCAAGATCTATAGAGATAGATCCAGACGCTTGATAAGTTTTTTTCAATGAGTACATACCTTAACAAGATTTTAAAGTAGCTCAAAATGGAACAGTCAAAGAAAGAGTTCTTGCCTGTGTTACAAGGTGTGAAATTGAGTAAGACTCAAAGCCCGACCACGGCAGAAGATAGAAAGAGAATGAAAGTCATTCCCTATGCCTCAGACATAGGTTCTATAAAGTATGCCATGCTGTGTACCAGATCTATTGTATACCCCACACTGTTTTTTTGGCAAGGGAGTACAATAGTGATCTAGGAGTAGATCATTGGATAGCGGTCAAAATTATCCTTAGTGGAATAAGGATATGTTTCTCGATTATGGAGGTGACAAAAGGTTCGTCGTAAAGGGTTACGTCGATGCAAATTTTGACACTGATCCAGATGACTCTAAGTCTCAATCTGGATACATTTTGAAAGTGGGAGAAATTATCTAGAGTAGCTCCGTGCAGAGCATTGTTGACATAGAAATTTGCAAAATACATACGGATCTGAATGTGCAGACCCATAGACTAAACTTCTCTCACAAGCAAAACATGATCACACCTTAGTACTCTTTGGGTGTTAATCACATAGCGATGTGAACTAGATTGTTGACTCTAGTAAACCCTTTGGGTGTTGGTCACATGACGATGTGAACTATGGGTGTCAATCACATGGTGATGTGAACTATTGGTGTTAAATCACATGGAGATGTGAACTAGATTATTGACTCTAGTGCAAGTGGAAGACTGAAGGAAATATGCCCTAGAGGCAATAATAAAGTTATTATTTATTTCCTTATATCATGATAAATGTTTATTATTCATGCTAGAATTGTATTAACCGGAAACATGATACATGTGTGAATACATAGACAAACATAGTGTCACTAGTATGCCTCTACTTGACTAGCTTGTTGATCAAAGATGGTTATGTTTCCTAGCCATAGACAAAGAGTTGTCATTTGATTAACGAGATCACATCATTAGGAGAATGATGTGATTGACTTGACCCATTCCTTTAGCTTATCACTTGATCGTTTAGTTTGTTGCTATTGCTTTCTTCATGACTTATACATGTTCCTATGACTATGAGATTATGCAAGTCCCGTTTACCAGAGGAACACTTTGTGTGCTACCAAACGTCACAACGTAACTGGGTGATTATAAAGGTGATCTACAGGTGTCTCCAAAGGTAATTGTTGGGTTGGCGTATTTCGAGATTAGGATTTGTCACTCCGATTATCGGAGAGGTATCTCTGGGCCCTCTCGATAATGCACATCACATAAGCCTTGCAAGAATTGCAACTAATGAGTTAGTTGTGGGATGATGTATTATAGAACGAGTAAAGAGACTTGCCGCTAATGAGACTGAACTAGGTATTGAGATACCGACGATCGAATCTCGAGCAAGTAACATACCGATGACAAAGGGAATAACTTATGTTGTTATGCGGTCTGACCGATAAAGATCTTCATAGAATATTTGGGAGCCAATATGAGCATCTAGCTTCCGCTATTGTTTATTGACCGGAGACGTTTCTCGGTCATGTCTACATAGTTCTCGAACCCGTAGGGTCCGCACGCTTAACGTTTCGATGACAATTATATTATGAGTTTATATGTTTTGATATACCAAAGGTTGTTCGGAGTCCCGGATGTGATCACGGACATGACGAGGAGTCTTGGAAGGCTCGAGACATGAAGATTGATATATTGGAAGCCTATGTTTGGATGTCGGAAGTATTTCGGGTGAAATCGGGATTTTACCGGAGTACCGGGAGCTTACCGGAACCCCCCGGGAGCTTAATGGGCCATAGTAGGCCTTGTGGAGAAGAGGAGTGGCGGCCAGGGCAGGGTCACGTGCCCCTCCTCCCATAGGCCGAATAGGACATGGAGAGGGGGGCGGCGCCCCCCTTTCCTTCCTCTCTCCCTCCTCTTTCCCCCTCCACTCCTAGTCCAACAAGGAAAAGGGAGGGAGTCCTACTCCCGGTAGGAGTAGGACTCCTCCTTGCACGCCCCTCTAGGCCGGTCGCAGCTCCCCGTTGCTCCTTTATATACGGGGGCAGGGGGCACCCTAGAGACACAACAATTGATCGTTTGATCTTTTAGCCGTGTGCGGTGCGCCCCTCCACCATAGTCCACCTCGATAATACTGTAGCGGTGCTTAGGCGAAGCCCTGCGTCGGTAGAACATCATCATCGTCACCACGCCGTCGTGCTGACGAAACTCTCCCTCAACACTCGGCTGGATCAGAGTTCGAGGGACGTCATCGGGCTGAATGTGTGCTGAACTCGGAGGTGCCGTGCGTTCGGTACTTGATCGGTCGGATCGTGAAGACGTACGATTGCATCAACCGCGTTGTGATAACGCTTCCACTTTCATTCTACAATGGTACGTGGACACACTCTCCCCTCTCGTTCCTATGCATCACCATGATCTTGCGTGTGTGTAGGAAATTTTTGAAATTACTACGTTCCCCAACATGAGCATGATGGGCTAGGGATAGCTTATTTTAGCATTGATATTTGAAAAACATGGTTGCTTGTTGATATGCTTTAGTATTTAAGTTACCATGTCAAAACTAGACTATTGCTTTGAATAATATAAAAGTCCAAATGTCCATGCTATAAAGAAAAGAATATGATATGACATGATAGGTAGCATTCCAGATCAAAAATTCTGTTTTTATCACTTTCCTACTCGAGGCCGAGTAGGAGTTAAGCTGGGGGATGCTAATACGTCTCCAACGTATCTATATTTTTTATTGTTCCATGATGTTATATTATCAATCTTGGATGTTTTATAATCATTTTATATCATTTTTTGGTACTAACCTATTGACATAGTGGCAAGTGCCAGTTGCTGTTTTTTTGCATGTTTTTTACATCGCATAAAATCAATACCAAATGGAGTCCAAATGCCACAAAACATTACGAAGATTTTTTATGGACCAGAAGACACCTAATGGGCCAAGGCTGTGTGAGCGAGTCTTGGATTAGGGGGTGTTCGGATAGCCTAACTATACCTTTCAGCGGGACTCCTGGACTATGAAGATACAAGATTGAAGACTCCGTCCCGTGTCTGGAAGGGACTTTCCTTGGTGTGGAAGGCAAGCTTGGCGATACGGATGTTTAGATCTCCTACCATTGTAACCGACTCTATGTAACCCTAACCCTCTCCGGTGTCTATATAAACCGGAGGGTTCTAGTCTGTAGGACAACATACACATCAACAATCACACCATAGGCTAGCTTCTAGGGTTTAGCCTCTCTGATCTCGTGGTAGATCAACTCTTGTAATACCCATATCATCAATATTAATCAAGCAGGACGTAGATTTTTACCTCCATCGAGAGGGCCCGAACCTGTGTAAAAGTTCGTGTCCCCTGCCTCCTGTTACCATCCGGCCTAGACGCACAGTTTGGGACCCCCTACCCGAGATCCGCCGGTTTTGACACCGACATTGGTGCTTTCATTGAGAGTTCCTCTGTGCCGTCGCAGTCAGGCCCGATGGCTCCTACGATCATCAATGGCGATGCAGTCCAGGGTGAGACCTTCCTCCCCAGACAGATCTTCGTCTTTGGCGGCTTCGCACTGCGGGCCGATTCACTCGGCCATGTAGAGCAGATCGAAAGCTACACCCCTGGCCGTCAGGTCAAATTCGGAAGTTTAAACTACACGGCCGACATCCGCGGGGACTTGATCTTCGACGGATTCGAACCACTGCCGAGCGCGCCGCACTGTCACGACGAGCATGATCTAGCTCTGCCGCCGAACAGTGCCCTGGAGGCCGCACCCGCATCGGCTCCGACCCCTAGTTCGGAGCCGACCGCGCCGATCAAGGATTGGTGGTTGGACGCCACCTCGGGGGCTACGATCCCAACGGCGGTTGAGCCGAACACCAGCCCCGTACTCTGCAAGACTCGTGACTCCATGGAGCCGGACTCTTCTCCAGACTCCAAACCCTCCGCGCCCCTGCCGAGCGAATCCGATTGGGCGCCGATCATGGAGTTCACAGCCGCGGACGTCTTTCAGCACTCGCCTTTCGGTGATATCTTGAAATCACTAAAGTCTCTCTCTCTCTCTCTTTGTCAGGAGAGCCCTGGCCGGACTACGGTCTGCAAGGTTGGGGTACAGACGACGAAGAAATTCAAAACCCACCCACCACCCACTTAGTAGCCACTGTCGATGACTTAACCGACATGCTCGACTTCGACTCCGAAGACATCGACGGTATGGACACCGATGAAGGAGATGATGAAGAACCAACGCCTACTGGGCCCTGGAAAGCCACCTCGTCATATGACATATACATGGTGGACACCCCAAAACAGGGAGAGGGCGATGGAACAGCGGAGGATGACCCCTCCAAGAAACAGCAAAAGCGCCGGCGTCAGCAGCGCCGCTCAAAATCCCGCCAACACAAAAACGGCGATTCCAGCACGGGAGATAATAATACCCCGGAAAGCGCCGAAGAACATCCCCCCGAGCAAGATTTAGCACAGGGGGGTGAAGAAACCAGCCCCCGTGGGAGAGCGGCTGACAGAGAGGTCGAGGACGATAATCATATGCCTCCCTCCGAAGACGAGGCAAGCCTCGACGGCGACGAATTCGTCGTGCTAGAGGATCCCGTCGAACAAGAGCGTTTTCAACGCAGGCTTATGGCCATGGCAGGAGGCCTCAAGAAAAAACAGCAACAGCTTAAAGCTGATCAAGATCGGCTAGTCGATAGATGGACTGAAGTCCTGGCGGCCGAAGAGCATAAACCCGAACGCCCCTCCAACTGCTACCCAAAGCGCAAGTTGCTACTCCGATTAGAGGAGGAAGCACTCGACGCGGCCGACAGGCTACCTCGTGGCCCCGACAGAGAGGCCTCATGGCCCTCCACCCAAGCCGCAGCCCGTACCAAGGCACGGGAATATGCACCGGACTTACGTAATATGTTGGAGGAAAAGGCAAGGCAAACAAGATCGATCTACGGATCGCGTGGGCGCCCCACGGCTCGAGATGGTAACCATCACGTCGGTCACAAATTCGGCAGGGCCGAACACAGTAGACAAAGCTCATTGGAGCTACGTCATGATATACCCCAGTACAGAGGCGCCGCACACCCATTGTGCTTCACAGACGAAATAATGGATCATCAAATCCCCGAGGGTTTCAAACCCATAAACATCGAATCATATGATGGCTCAACAGATCCCGCGGTATGGATCGAGGATTATCTCCTTCATATCCACATGGCCCGCGGCGATGACTTCCACGCCCTCAAATACCTCCCACTCAAGCTTAAAGGACCAGCCCGGCAGTGGCTTAACAGCCTGCCAATAGGGTCAATCAGCTGTTGGGAGGACCTAGAAGCCGCATTCCTCGACAATTTACAGGGCACTTATGTGCGACCCCCAGACGCTGACGACCTAAGCCACGTAATTCAGCAGCCAGACGAATCGGCCAGGCAATTCTGGACACGGTTCCTAACAAAGAAAGATCAAATACTCGACTGTCCGGACGCAGAGGCCTTAGCAGCCTTCAAGCATAATATCCGTGAAGAGTGGCTTGCCCGGCACCTAGGACAGGAGAAGCCGAAATCTATGGCAGCACTCATGGCACTCATGACCCGCTTTTGCGCGGGAGAAGATAGCTGGCTTGCTTGTAGCAACAATATGACCAAGAACCCTGGTCGTTCGGACACCAGGGACATTAGTGGCAGGTCGCGTTGCAACCAGCAGAAGCGCCACATCAACGGCGATAATGCTAAGGATACGGCAGTTAATGCCGGATTCAGAGGCTCTAAATCCGGTCAGCGGAAAAAGTCATTCAAAAGGAATCCTAGGGGGCCGTCTAGCTTGGACCGAATACTCGACCGCTTGTGCCAAATACATGGCACCCCCGAAAAGCCGCCAATCACACCAACAGGGACTGTTGGGTGTTCAAGCGGGCAGGCAGATTAAGCGCCGACAATGAGGACAAGGGGCTGCATAGCGATGACGACGAGGAGCCCCGGCCGCCGAACAACAATGGACAGAAGGGTTTTCCCCCACAAGTGCGGATGGTGAACATGATATACGCCACCCACGTCCCCAAAAGGGAGCGGAAGCGCACGTTAAGGGACGTATACGCGGTAGAGCCAGTCGCCCCAAAGTTCAACCCATGGTCCTCCTGCCCGATCACCTTTAATCGAAGAGACCATCCCACTAGCATCCGTCATGGCGGATTCGCCGCATTGGTTCTCGACCCAATTATTGATGGATTTCATCTCACTAGAGTCCTTATGGACGGCGGCAGTAGCCTAAACCTGCTTTACCAGGATACAGTGCGGAAAATGGGCATAGATCCCTCGAGGATTAAGCCCACCAAAATGACCTTCAAAGGCGTAATACCAGGTGTAGAGGCCAGCTGCACAGGCTCAGTCACACTTGAAGTGATCTTTGGATCTCCGAATAATTTCCGAAGCGAGGAGTTAATCTTCGACATAGTCCCGTTCCGCAGTGGTTACCATGCACTGCTCGGGCGAACCTCATTCGCCAAGTTCAATGCGGTCCCGCACTATGCATACCTTAAGCTCAAGATGCCAGGCCCTCGAGGAGTAATTACGGTCAATGGAAACACCGAACGCTCCCTCCGAACGGAGGAGCACACGGCGGCCCTTGCAGTGGAAGTACAAAGCAGCCTCTCCAGGCAGTTCTCCAGTCCGGCCATTAAAGGTCCGGACACCGTCAAGCGTGCCCGGAGTAACCTACAACAAGACCGCCTGGCACGCTTTGAGCAGGCGTAGCAATGCGGCCCCAACCTCAACCCCCGCAAAAAGGCGACGCCAGTACTTCGCGTACATAACTACGCTCTAGAAATACCATGGGCATAGGGGTAGGGGCACCATCACGGCACGCCCAAAACATGGCTTAAACCGCACCAGGGGCTGCCGATTTTTTTTACTTTTCTCTTACTTTCAGGACTCTACTCTTCGGAAGGCCTGTTCGGCAGTTCAACTGCCGCACAAAACAATGCAAGAACCAGAGAAACAGACAAGCCATGTCGCATTACGGAAATCCCAGGTGGTCTCTATCACGAGCAGTATACATGTTCCGCATACTATTCCGCAGCTTGCCCCTGGAACAGACATGTTAAATAGTCTAACTTTTCGTTTATCGCATTACTTGTATCGTTCTGCTTTGATCGCAGCTATTTTAATGAACAATGCATAGCTTTTGTCTATTCTTTTGCATTACCTTATATATATATATATATATATATATGTTCCTTAATGACATGTTGCACCCGTACACTTTGGTACGGCCAAAATACGCCAGGGGCTTCAGTACCCCTCAACATGGTGTAAGAAGTCCGAACACTTTAACAAGTGCGGCACCCCGAACTTATAGCATTATATGCATCGGCTCCGAATCATGTCTTGGGTCAATAGTTGGGTTTGCCCGGCTCCTATGTTTTGGTGCCTTACGTTCCGCTATATCGGCTAAGGTAGCACTAGGAGAACCACTGCGATTGTGCCCCGGTTGAGCTGGGTCGAGCACCTCAGTGGAGAAAGCTAAAACTGACCGTCATGATGAGGCGAGAGCCGGTCGCTGTTTGAGAGGTCTTTTCGAGTCCTTAAAGACTTATGCCGCTTAGGGCGAGGAGTCGGCTCTGTCCGGCCAAGGAGTGGATAGCGCCCCGAACTCGGTCTTCCGAATACTTGGGGCTTCGCCGAAATTTAAAATTATAGAATTCTATGGATAAGTGAGAGTGTTCACACATTATAGTCCGATTGCCTCATTCGTTGGGCTGAGCGCCTCCCTCGAAGGACCCAAATATGGGAAAAAGAGCGCCCAGGTTTATCCCTAAACACCCCAGCACTAGCGGCAAGGGGGCAGAAGCCGACGACTCGCCATCTCTCAGTATTGATAAACAGCCGCACAAAAGGTAATATTTTAAATTCAAGCAGCATTGCTTAGCGCATATGAACAAGTTTTCGGCGCACAGGATAACACGAGTGGGTTTTACTCAAAAAATACATCCTTGGTACATTCATCCGCAACAAGGCAGGCACCCTTCAGAACATCCTTATAATAATTCTCAGGCTTGCGATGCTCTTTCCCCGGCGGTGGCCCGTCCTTCACAAGCTTCTCCGCATCCAGCTTGCCCCAGTGCACCTTAGCACGGGCAAGGGCCCTACGGGCACCTTCAATGCAGACGGAGCGCTTGATGTCTTCAAGCCTCGGACAGGCCTCCACCAGCCGCCGCACCAGCCCGAAATAGCTCCCAGGCAGAGCCTCTCCAGGCCACAGCCGAACTAGGAGGCCCTTCATGGCCTGTTCGGCTGCCTTGTGGAGCTCGACCAGTTGCTTCAGCTGGTCGCTCAAGGGCACGGGGTGTCCGGCCTCAGTGTACTGAGACCAGAACACCTTCTCCGTCGAGCTGCCCTCCTCGACTCGATAGAATGCGGCGACAACGGATACACTCCGGGGAATATCTGTGAACGCTCCTGGAGAGCTCCGGATTCGGGTAAGTAACAGGTAAGTCACGTTTATGTGTTTGCTTTGCGTAAAAAATGCCTTCCCCGCCGCTATCTTCTTCACCTCATCCAACTCCTGGAGGGTCTTCTGGGACTCGGTCTTGGCAGACTTCGCATTTTCTATAGCGGCTGCGAGCTCGGACGCTCGCGTCTTCGAGTCAAGCTCCAAACTCTCATGTTTCTTCATGAGAACCTGGAGCTCTTGCCGCACCTTGCCAACCTCAGCCTCACACCTCTCCCGCTCGGTGCGCTCCGCGGCCGCACTCTTCTCGGCCTCGAGCAGCGCTTGCTTAAGGGTCGCCACCTCGGACATGGCCCCTACAATAGCCATGTCAATCCTGTCATTTTTTGCAATTGCGCCTTTTTATATAGATATTCAAACAGGGTATTTCTTACCTTCCTTCTCCTCGAGCTGCTTCTTGGCACGCCCGAGCTCTTGCTCGGACTTCTCGAGGCTCTGCTTCAGCATGTCCACTTCCGCAATTAGTGCGGCGGACGCTAGCAGAGAAGCCTGCATACGCATATTGACTCCTTTTGTTAGACTCCTGCGAATTCTTTGATCCTCTATTCGGCTTTTCTTCCCGAGCGCCCAACAGAGCATCAGGGGCTACTGTCTATGCGGTAACATTATTTAAACATTCTTTACTTACCTCAAAGCCTGTTAAAAGGCTTGTACAAGCTTCAGTCAGTCCGCTTTTGGCGGACTGAACCTTCTGGATCACCGCACTCATAATAGTGCGGTTCCCCTCGTCGATGGAGGCACCTTGGAGCGCCTCCAACATATTGTCCGGCGCCTCCGGTTGGACGGAGGTCACCGGCACGGTAGGCTTGCTCCTCTTGGAAGGAGGTCGCCCGCCGGACTCTGGAACCTTTGAAGATTCCAGAGCTGTGTCCGGCCTTAAGCCGGACTTGGAGCCCTGGGGGGTTTCCTTCCCTTTACTCCTGGAGTCCGGGAGGTCGCCTTGCGGCACCTCCTCCCTGCTTGGAACCTATTGGGACAACACTTCGGTGTCACCCGTAGGGCAGGGGGAGGAAGCCGTCGGAAGCGAGTTCACCTCCGACGAGTCCAGTGAGCCGCTCGACGATGCGTCGAGCCGGTCTTTGGGTGGGCTGCATAAACACATTCGACATAAGGGAAAGTTGTGCAATAAACAAATACTATGAGTCACTCCGGTATCTGGATACTTATGATTTCGCCAGGGGCTTGGCCCTGGGCTGCCACTCCTCTTCGTCGTCGTCGGCGTCGGTGGAGCAGTCCGGAGGAAGGGTTTTCCCCTTCTTGGACCCTCCGGCCTCCTCAGAGAGGGCGGCCTTCCTTTTCTTCTCTCCTCCCGCTGGAGGGGGAGAGGTCTCTTCTTCCTCCTCCTCGTTCTCACGAGAGGAAGGCGCTTCAGGACCGTCCGATGACGAATCCGACACCTCCTGGCGCCGGGCACTCCTTCGAGTCCCCGCGGCCTTCTTGGCCTTCTTCTCCGGCACCACGTAGGGTGCCGGAACCAGCAGCTTCGCCAAATGGGCGTCCGCTGGGCCTTCGGGCAAAGGAGCCAGACAGTTGATCTGTCCGGACGTCACCTCCCAATCCTATCAAAGATAAGGGAACTCAGATCCCGCATAGAGTCAAACTATGAAAAACTGATACCCTGTAAAAGGACAAAAATAGCTTACCGCATGAGCGTGATGCTGAGTACTGAATCCGCGATCCTCGGCAGCAGATGCGGGAGCCTCGGCGCCCTTGAAAAGCATCCTCCAGGCATCTTCGTACGTCGTGTCGAAGAGCCTGTTAAGAGTTTGATGCTGCGCCGGGTCGAACTCCCAAAGGTTGAAGGCCCGTCGTTGACACGGGAGGATCAGGCGGACGAGCATAACCTGGACTACGTTGACAAGCTTGAGCTTCTTGTCCACCAGGGTTTGGATGCATGTTTGGAGTCCGGTCAGCTCTCCTTTTTTACCCCAAGATAGGCCTGTCTCCTTCCAGGAGGTGAGCCGCGTGGGGGGCTGGATCGGAACTCAGGGGGTGCGACCCATTCGGCGTCGCGCGGCTCGGTGATGTAAAACCACCCTGATTGCCACCCCTTCAGGGTCTCCACAAAGGAGCCCTCGAGCCACAGGACGTTGGCCATCTTGCCAACCATGGCGCCGCCGCACTCCACCTGGCTGCCGCGCACCACCTTCGGCTTGACGTTGAAGATCTTTAGCCATAAGCCGAAATGGGGGCAAATGCGTAGGAAAGCCTCGCACACGATGATAAACGCCGAGATGTTGAGGACGAAGTTCGGGGCCAGATCGTGGAAATCCAGGCCGTAGTAGAACATGAGCCCCTGGAGAAATGGATGCAGAGGGAAGCCCAGTCCGCGGAGGAAATGGGGGAGAAATACCACCCTCTCATGGGGCCTAGGAGTGGGGATGAGCTGCCCCTTTTCGGGGAGTCGGTGCGCGATGTCGCTGGCCAGATATTCGGCCCTCCTCAGCTTTTTTATGTGTCCCTCCGTGACGGAGGAGACCATCCACTTGCCTCCCTCACCGGACATGACTGGAGAAGGTCGAGGTGGTAGTACGGACTTGGGCGCTGGAGCTCGAGTGCGCAAGAATGGATAGGCAGAGGAGGAAGAAGGCGTGGGTGAAAAGGTGGATCCTTATCTCCTTATATGGGTGGACGCGACTACATGTCCCCACCGGCCTGGTAAAACTTGCTTATCTCCAAGCGCCGTAATCAAAGGCGCGGTTGGGTTACCCATGCCCGTATTGATGAGAATCCCGAAATGAGGGGACACGATCTCTGCTTCAACAAGACGTGCCAAGGAAACCGCCTCGCACAACGCGCTGAGGTGGGATAATTAAATGGATAAAGGCTTGGCCATGGCGTGTCGCACCACGGAATACGTCAGCAGATTAGATTTGTGTTAATATTATTATTCTCTCTATGGCAATATGTGGAAACTTATTTTGCAGAGCCGGACACTATCTTTTTGTTCAAAATCTTCTATGAAATACTTGGAGGAGGAACCCGCCTTGCAATGCCGAAGACAATCTGCGCGCCGGACTCGTCGTCATTGAAGCCTGGTTCAGGGGCTACTCAGGGAGTCCTGGATTAGGGGGTGTTCGGATAGCCGAACTATACCTTTCAGCCGGACTCCTGGACTATGAAGATACAAGATTGAAGACTCCGTCCCGTGTCCGGAAGGGACTTTCCTTGGTGTGGAAGGCAAGCTTGGCAATACGGATGTTCAGATCTCCAACCATTGTAACCGACTCTATGTAACCCTAACCCTCTCCGGTGTCTATATAAACCGGAGGGTTCTAGTCCGTAGGACAACATACACATCAACAATGATACCATAGGCTAGCTTCTAGGGTTTAGCCTCTCTGATCTCCTGGTAGATCAACTCTTGTAATACCCATATCATCAATATTAATCAAGCAGGACGTAGGGTTTTACCTCCATCGAGAGGGCCCGAACCTGGGTAAAACTTCATGTCCCCTGCCTCCTGTTACCATCCGGCCTAGACGCACAGTTCGGGACCCCCTACCCGAGATCCGCCGGTTTTGACACCGACACTGTGCCTAGGGGGCGCTCCGAGGAGAGCACAACCCACCAGCGCGCGCCAGGAGGCCCAGGCGCGCCCTGGTGGGTTGTGCCCACCTAAGGTGCCCCGGACCGCCTATTTTCTCTATAAATACCCCAATATTCCAGAAACCCTAAGGGAGTCGACGAAAATTAATTCTAGTGGCCGCAGAGTCCAGAACCACCAGATCTAATCTAGACACCATCAGGATGGGATTCACCACCTCCATTGGTGCCTCTCCGAAGATGCATGAGTAGTTCTTTGTAGACCTTCAGGTCCTTAGTTAGTAGCTAGATGGCTTCCTCTCTCTTGTTTGATTGTCAATACAATGGTCTCTTGGAGATCCATATGATGTAACTCTTTTTGCGGTGTGTTTGTTGGGATCAGATGAACTTTGAGTTTATGATCAGATCTATCTTTTTATATCCATGAAAGTATTTGAGTTTCTTTGATATCTTTTATGCATGATTTCTTATAGCCTCGTATTTCTTCTCCGATATTTGGGTTTTGTTTGTCCAACTTGATCTATTTATCTTGCAATGGGAAGAGGTGCTTTGTAGTGAGTTCGATCTTATGGTGCTTGTGTTGGGGAACGTAGCAGAAATTCAAAATTTTCTACGCATCACCAAGATCAATCTATGGAGTAATCTAGCAATGAGGGGAAGGAGAGTGCATCTACATACCCTTGTAGATCACTAAGCGGAAGCGTTCAAGTGAACAGGGTTGATGGAGTCGTACTCGTCGTGATTCAAATCACCGATGACCAAGTGCCGAACGCACGGCACCTCCGCGTTCAACACACGTACAGCCCAGTGACGTCTCCCACGCCTTGATCCAGCAAGGAGTGAGGGAGAGGTTGAGGAAGACTCCATCCAGCAGTAGCACAACGGCGTGGTGGTGGTGGAGAAGCGTGGCAATCCTGCAGGGCTTCGCCAAGCACCACGTGAGAGGAGGGAGAGAGAGATGCAGGGCTGCACCAACGAGAGATCGAATCGCGTGTTGTGGGCAGCCCAATGCCTCAATATATATATAGGGAAGGGGAGGGGCTGCGCCCCCTCTAGGGTTCCCACCCCTAGGGGGGCGGCAGCCCTAGATGGGGATCAAGGGTGGCGGCCAAGAGGGGGAGAGGAGAGGGAGGCGCACCAATATGGGCCCTAAGGCCCATATCCCCTAGGGTTTGCCCCCTTTCCACCTCTTAGGCGCATGGGCCTTAGTGGGGCTGGTGCCCTTGGCCCATGTAGGCCAAGGAACACTCCCTACAGCCCATGTGCCCCCCCCCCAAGCTGGTGGCCCCACTTGGTGGACCCCCGGGACCCTCCCGGTGGTCCCGGCACGTTACCGATAAACCCCGAAACTCTTCCGGTGACCAAAACAGGACTTCCCATATATAAATCTTTACCTCCGGACCATTCCGGAACTCCTCGTGATGTCCGGGATCTAATCCGGGACTCCGAACAACATTCGGTAACCACATACAAGCTTCCTTTGTAACCCTAGCGTCATCGAACCTTAAGTGTGTAGACCCTATGGGTTCGGGAGACAGGCAGACATGACCGAGACGTTCTCCGGTCAATAACCAACAGCGGGATCTGGATACCCATGTTGGCTCCCACATGTTCCACGATGATCTCATCGGATGAACCACTATGTCAAGGACTTAATCAATCCCGTATACAATTCACTTTGTCTATCGGTACGATACTTGCCCGAGATTCGATCGTCGGTATCCCGATACCTTGTTCAATCTCGTTACCGGCAAGTCTCTTTACTCGTTCCGTAACACATCATCCCGTGATCAACTCCTTGATCACATTGTGCACATTATGATGATGTCCTACCGAGTGGGCCCAGAGATACCTCTCCGTTTACACGGAGTGACAAATCCCACTCTCGATTCGTGCCAACCCAACAGACACTTTCAGAGATACCTGTAATGTACCTTTATAGCCACCCAGTTATGTTGTGATGTTTGATACACCCAAAGAACTCCTACGGTCTCCGGGAGTTGCACAATCTCATGGTCTAAGGAAATGATACTTGACATTAGAAAAGCTTTAGCATACGAACTACACGATCTTTGTGCTAGGCTTAGGATTGGGTCTTGTCCATCACATCATTCTCCTAATTATGTGATCCCGTTATCAATGACATCCAATGTCCATGGTCAGGAAACCGTAACCATCTATTGATCAACGAGCTAGTCAACTAGAGGCTTACTAGGGACATGGTGTTGTCTATGTATCCACACATGTATCTGAGTTTCCTATCAATACAATTATAGCATGGATAATAAACGATTATCATGAACAAGGAAATATAATAATAACTAATTTATTATTGCCTCTAGGGCATATTTCCAACAGTCTCCCACTTGCACTAGAGTCAATAATCCAGTTCACATCGATATGTGATTAACACTCAAGGTCACATCCCCATGTGACTAACACCCAAAGAGTTTACTAGAGTCAATCATCTAGTTCACATTTACCATGTGATTAACACTCGATGAGTTCTGGGTTTGATCATGTTATGCTTGTGAGAGAGGTCTTAGTCAACGGGCCTGAACCTTTCAGATCCGTGTGTGCTTTACAAATCTCTATGTCATCTCCTAGATGCAGCTACCACGTTCTATTTGGAGCTATTCCAAATAACTGTTCTACTTGGAGCTATTCTAAATTGTTGCTCCATTATACGTATCCGGTATCTCTACTCAGAGCTATCCGGATAGGTGTTAAGCTTGCATCGACACAACCCTTTACGACGAACTCTTTTACCACCTCCATAATCGAGAAAATTCCTTAGTCCACTAGTTACTAAGGATAACTTTGACCACT
The DNA here is from genome assembly GCF_003073215.2 of Triticum urartu. Lineage (NCBI taxonomy): Eukaryota > Viridiplantae > Streptophyta > Magnoliopsida > Poales > Poaceae > Triticum > Triticum urartu. The sequence goes on along the minus strand of NC_053025.1, from coordinate 55,650,344 downwards.
GTCCTGTGATCCGCTCTTGGATCACTCTTGTACCCCTTGAATGACTCATGGCAAGGCACACTTCAGGTGCGGTACACAGCATAGCATACTGTAGAGCCTATGTCTTAAGCATAGGGGACGACCTTCGTCCTTTCTCTCTATTCTGCCGTGGTCGAGCTTTAAGTCTTAACTTCATACCTTACAACTCAGGCAAGAACTCCTTCTTTGACTGATCCATCTTGAACAACTTCAAGATCATGTCAAGGTATGTGCTCATTTGAAAGTACCATTAAGCGTTTTGATCTATCCTTATAGATCTTGATGCTCAATGCTCAAGCAGCTTAATCCAGGTTTTCCATTGAAAACACTTTCCAAATAACCCTATATGCTTTCCAGAAATTCTACGTCATTTCCAATCAACAATATGTTAAAACATATACTCATCAGAAATTCTATAGTGCTCCCACTCACTTCTTTGGAAATACAAGTTTCTCATAAACTTTGTATAAACCCAAAATCTTTGATCATCTCATCAAAGTGTACATTCCAACTCCGAGATGCTCACTCCAGTCCTCAGAAGGATTGCTGGAGCTTTGCATACTTATTAGCATCTTTCAGGATTAACAAAACCTTCCGGTTGTATCACATACAACCTTTCCTCAAAAATCGTCGAGGAAACAATGTTTTGACATCCTATCTGCAAGATTTCATAAATAATGCAGTGACTGCTAATATAGTTCCAACAGACTCTTAGCATCGCTACGAGTGAGAAAATCTCACCGTAGTCAACTCCTTGAACTTGTCAGAAAACATCTTAACGACAAGTCGAGCTTTCTTAATGGTGACATTTACCATCATTGTCCGTCTTCCTTTTAAAATCCATTGACACTCAATAGCCTTACGACCATCAAGTAGTTCTTCCAAAGTCTACACTTTGTTTTCATACATGGATCCTCTCTCGGATTATATGGCCTCAAGCCATTTATCGGAATCCAGGCCCACCATCGCTTCTCCATAGCTCGTAGGTTCATTGTTGTCTAGCAACATGACTTCCAAGACAGGATTACGTACCACTCTGAAGTAGTACGCATCCTTGTCATCCCACGAGGTTTGGGAGTGACTTGATCCGAAGTCTCAAGATCAATATCATAAGCTTCCACTTCAATTGGTGTAGGTGCCACAGGAACAACTCTTTGTGCCCTGCTATACACTAGTTGAAGTCACGGTTCAATAACCTCATCAAGTCTCCACCATCCTCCCACTCAATTCTTTCAAGAGAAACTTTTCCTCGAGAAAGGACCCGATTCTAGAAACAATCCTTTATTGCTTTCGAATCTGAGACAGGAGGTATACCCAATTTTTTTGGGTGTCCTATGAAGATGCATTTATCCTCTTTGGGTTCGAGCTTATCAACCTGAAACTTTTTCACATAAGCGTTGCAGCCCCAAACTCTTAAGAAATGACAGCCTAGGTTTCTCTAAACCATAGTTCATATGGTGTCATCTCATCGGAATTACGTGGTGCCCTATTTAAAGTGAATGTGGTTGTCTTTAATGCCTAACCCATAAACTATCATGGTAATTTGATAAGAAACATCATGGCATGCATCATATCCAATAGGGTGCAGTTATGATGTTCGGACACACCATCACACTATGGTGTTCCAGGCTGTATTAGTTGTGAAACGAATTTCCACAATGTCTTAATTTTGTGCCAAACTCGTAATTCAGATATTCATCTCTATGATCATATCATAGATCTTTTATCCTCTTGTCACGACGATCTTTCAACTTCACACTGAAATTACTTGAACCTTTCAATAATTCAGACTCGTGATTCATCAAGTAAATGTACTCAACATCTACTCAAATCATCTGTGAAGAAAGAACATAACGATATCCACTACATGCCTCAGCACTCATTGGACTGCACACATCAAAATGTATTACTTCCAACAATTTGCTTTCTAGTTCCATTTTACTGAAACCGAGGCTTTCAGTCATCTTGCCCATGTGGTATGATTTGCATGCCTCAAGTGATTCAAAATCAAGTGAGTCCAAACGGTCCATTTGCATGGAGTTTCTTCATGCATACACACCAATAGACATGGTTCGCATGTCTCAAACTTTTCAAAAATGAGTGAGTCCAAAGATCCATCAACATGGAGCTTCTTCATGCGTTTTATACCGATATGACTTACGTGGCTGTGCCACAAGTAGGTGGTACTATCATTACTATCTTTTGGCATGAACATGTGTATCACTACGATCGAGATTCAATAAACCATTCATTTTAGGTGTAAGACCATTGAAGGTATTATTCAAATAAACAGAGTAACCATTATTCTCCTTAAATGAATAACCGTATTGCGATAGACATAATCCAATCATGTCTATGCTCAACACAAACACCAATCTCGATGGTAGAAGGAGCGTACGATATTTGATTATATCAACATTGGAAACACTTCCAACACATATCATCAGCTCACCTTTAGCTAGTCTCCATTCATTCCGTAGCTTTTATTTCGAGTTACTAACACTTAGCAACCGAACCGGTATCTAATACCCTGGTGCTACTAGGAGTACTAGTAAAGTACACATTAACATAATGTATATCCAATATACTTCTATCGACCTTGCCAGCCTTCTAATCTACCAAGTATCTAGGGTAATTCTGCTCCAGTGGCTGTTCCCTTTATTACAGAAGCACTTAGTCTCGGGTTTGGGTTCAACCTTGGGTTTCTTCACTAGAGCAGCAGCTGAATTGCCGTGTCATGAAGTATCCCTTCTTGCCCTTGCCCTTCTTGAAACTAGTGGTTTCACTAACCATCAACAATTGATGCTCCTTCGTGATTTCTACTTTCGCGGTGTCAAACATCGCGAATATCTCAAGGATCATCATATATGTCCCTGATACATTATAGTTCATCACGAAGCTCTAGCAGCTTGGTGGTAATGACTTCGGAGAAACATCACTATCTTATCTGGAAGATCAACTCCCACTTGATTCAAATGATTGTTGTACTCAGACAATCTGAGCACAAGCTCAACAATTGAGCTTTTCTCCCTTAGTTTGCAGGCTGAGAAAATCATCGGAGGTCTTATACCTCTTGACATGGGCACAAGCCTGAAATCCCAATTTCAGTCCTCGAAACATCTCATATGTTTCGCGACGTTTCAAAAACGTCTTCGGTGCCTCAACTCTAAACCGTTTAACCGAACTATCACGTAGTTATCAAAACGTGTATGTCAGATGTTCGCAACATCCACAGATAACGTTCGAGGTTCAGCACACTGAGTGGTGCATTAAGGACATAAGCCTTCTAAGAAGCAATGAGGACAATCCTCAGTTTACGGACCTAGTCCGCATAATTGCTACTATCAACTTTCAACTAATTTTTCTCTAGGAACATATCTAAATAGTAGAACTATAACGCGAGCTACGACATAATTTGCGAATTCCTTTTGACTATGTTCAGGATAATTAAGTTCATCTTATGAACTCCCACTCAGATAGACATCCCTCTAGTCATCTAAGTGATTACATGATCCGAGTCAACTAGGCCGTGTCCGATCATCACGTGAGACGGACTAGTCAACGTCGGTGAACATCTTTATGTTGATCGTATTTTCTATATGACTCATGCTCGACCTTTCGGTCTTCTGTGTTCCGAGGCCATGTCTGTACAGGCTAGGCTCGTCAAGTTAACCCTAAGTGTTTTGCATGTGTAAAACTGTCTTACACCCGTTGTATGTGAACGTAAGGATCTATCACACCCGATCATCACGGCGTGCTTCGAAACGACGAACTGTAGCAACGGTGCACAGTTAGGGGAGAACACTTCTTGAAATTTTAATGAGGGATCATCTTATTTACTACCGTCGTTCTAAGCAAATAAGATGTATAAACATGATAAACATCACATGCAATCAAATAATAGTGACATGATATGGCCAATATCATATACCTCCTTTGATCTCCATCTTGGGGCTCCATGATCATCATCGTCACCGGCATGACACCATGATCTCCATCATCATGATCTCCATCATCGTGTCTCCATGAAGTTGTCACGTCATCTATTACTTCCACTACTACAGCTAACGGTTAGCAATAAAGTAAAGTAATTACATGACGTTTATGTTGACACGCAGGTCATAAATAAATTAAGACAACTCCTATGGCTCCTGCCGGTTGTCATGCTCATCGACATGCAAGTCGTGATTCCTATTACAAGAACATGATCAATCTCATACATCACATATATCATTCATCACATCCTTTTGGCCATATCACATCACATAGCATACCCTGCAAAAACAAGTTAGACGTCCTCTAATTGTTGTTTGCATGTTTTACGTGGCTGCTATGGGTTTCTAGCAAGAACGCATCTTACCTACGCAAAAGCCACAACATGATATGCCAATTGCTATTTACCCTTCATAAGGACCCTGTTCATCGAATCCGATCCGACTAAAGTAGGAGAGACAGACACCCGCCAGCCACCTTATGCAACTAGTGCATGTTTGTCGGTGGAACCGGTCTCACGTAAGAGTACGTGTAAGGTTGGTCCGGGCCGCTTCATCCCACGATGCCGCCGAATCAAGATAAGACTAGTAACGGCAAGCATATTGAACAAAATCAACGCCCACAACTACTTTGTGTTCTACTCGTGCATAGAAACTACGCATAGACCTAGCTCTGAAACCACTGTTGGGGAACGTAGCAGAAATTCAAAATTTTCTACGCATCACCAAGATCAATCTATGGAGTAATCTAGCAACGAGGGGAAGGAGAGTGCATCTACATACCCTTGTAGATCGCTAAGTGGAAGCGTTCAAGTGAACGGGGTTGATGGAGTCGTACGCGTCGTGATTCAAATCACCGATGACCATGTGCCGAACGCACGGCACCTCCGCGTTCAACACACGTACAGCCCAGTGACGTCTCCCACGCCTTGATCCAGCAAGGAGTGAGGGAGAGGTTGAGGAAGACTCCATCCAGCAGCAGCACAACGGCGTGGTGGTGGTGGAGAAGCGTGGCAATCCTGCAGGGCTTCGCCAAGCACCACGTGAGAGGAGGGAGAGAGAGATGCAGGGCTGCACCAACGAGAGATCGAATCGCGTGTTGTGGGCAGCCCAATGCCTCAATATATATATATAGGGAAGGGGAGGGGCTGCGCCCCCTCTAGGGTTCCCACCCCTAGGGGGGCGGCAGCCCTAGATGGGGATCAAGGGTGGCGGCCAAGAGGGGGAGAGGAGAGGGAGGCGCACCAATATGGGCCCTAAGGCCCATATCCCCTAGGGTTTGCCCCCTTTCCACCTCTTAGGCGCATGGGCCTTAGTGGGGCTGGTGCCCTTGGCCCATGTAGGCGAAGGAACACTCCCTACAGCCCATGTGCCCCCCCCCCCCCCAGCTGGTGGCCCCACTTGGTGGACCCCTGGGACCCTCCCGGTGGTCCCGGCACGTTATCAATAAACCCCGAAACTCTTCCGGTGACCAAAACAGGACTTCCCATATATAAATCTTTACCTCCGTACCATTTCGGAACTCCTCGTGATGTCCGGGATCTCATCCGGGACTCCGAACAACATTCGGTAACCACATACAAGCTTCCTTTGTAACCCTAGCGTCATCGAACCTTAAGTGTGTAGACCCTACGGGTTCGGGAGACAGGCAGACATGACCGAGACGTTCTCCGGTCAATAACCAACAGCGGGATCTGGATACCCATGTTGGCTCCCACATGTTCCACGATGATCTCATCGGATGAACCACTATGTCAAGGACTTAATCAATCCCGTATACAATTCACTTTGTCTATCGGTACGATACTTGCCCGAGATTCGATCGTCGGTATCCCGATACCTTGTTCAATCTCGTTACCGGCAAGTCTCTTTACTCGTTCCGTAACACATCATCCCGTGATCAACTCCTTGATCACATTGTGCACATTATGATGATGTCCTACCGAGTGGTCCCAGAGATACCTCTCCGTTTACACGGAGTGACAAATCCCACTCTCGATTCGTGCCAACCCAACAGACACTTTCAGAGATACCTGTAATGTACCTTTATAGCCACCCAGTTATGTTGTGATGTTTGATACACCCAAAGAACTCCTACGGTCTCCGGGAGTTGCACAATCTCATGGTCTAAGGAAATGATACTTGACATTAGAAAAGCTTTAGCATACGAACTACACGATCTTTGTGCTAGGCTTAGGATTGGGTCTTGTCCATCACATCATTCTCCTAATGATGTGATCCCGTTATCAATGACTTCCAATGTCCATGGTCAGGAAACCGTAACCATCTATTGATCAACGAGCTAGTCAACTAGAGGCTTACTAGGGACATGGTGTTGTCTATGTATCCACACATGTATCTGAGTTTCCTATCAATACAATTATAGCATGGATAATAAACGATTATCATGAACAAGGAAATATAATAATAACTAATTTATTATTGCCTCTAGGGCATATTTCCAACACCTTGATCCCAGTGACAGAAGGGGAACCGACATCTATGTATCATTGCTACTAAGGATAAAACGATATGGTCTATCTCTACATAGATAGATCTTGTATACATCATGTCATCGTTCTTATTGCATTACTTCATTTCTCCATACACTAGATGCATGCTGGATAGCGGTCGATGTGTGGAGTAATAGTAGTAGATGCAGGCATGAGTCGGTCAAATAATCTTGGATGTGATGCCTATATAATGATCATTGCCTAGATATCGTCATGATTATTTGAAGTTCTATCAATTGCCCAATAGTAATTTGTTTGCCCACTATTTGCTATTTTTCTCGAGACAAGCCACTAGTGAAACCTACGGCCCCCGGGTCTCTTTCTCATATTATTTGCCCTTTGCAATCTATTTTTCCTTTGCGTTTATTTTCAGATCTATTAAACAACAAATACAAAAATACCTTGCTGCAATTTATTTTATTTGGCATTCGATCTATCAATATTTACAACTCTCTCACGTCCGTTTGCCAATTTCTGGCGCCCTTACCCGAAAGGGATTGACAACCCCTTTAACACGTCGGGTTGCGAGTATTTTTTATTTGTGTGCAGGGGCTGTTTACGTTGTGTTGCTTGGTTCTCCTACTGGTTCGATAACCTTGGTTTCATATCGGAGGGAAATACCTACCGCCGTTGTGTTGCATCATCCTTCCTCTTTGGGGAAATACCGACGTAGCTTCAAGCGACATCAGCAACTTGTGTTGGTTGCACAACCGAATGAGCTATCTGTGTCAACCTGTTCATGCGAACCTTTGTAAAAATCTTAAAGCTTACATTGATAAGACAGATTGGTCTTAATTTCTCAATGCGAATAGCCTCAACCCTCTTTGGCAACAACGTTATTGTTCCAAAATTGAGGTGAAAGAGGTTCAAGTGGCCATCGAACAAATCATGGAACATAGGCATAAGATTTCCCTTTATGATATGTCAGCATTCCTAACAAAATTCCGATGGGAACCCATCCGGATCAGGGGCTTTATTATGCTTCATTTGCATTATTGCCTCAAACACCTCTTTCTCAGTGAATGGAGAGACAACAGCTCATTCTCTTCTAAGTTAAGCTGGGGTATGTCCCCGATCGAACTTTCATCTAGAACTACAAAACTTTCTTCTGGTGCTCCAAAAATCTTCTTATAATATTCAGAGATGTACAATTTTAGGTTCTTGTGTCCTACAATTGTACCCTCATCTTGTTCGAGTTGTATTCTCTTCTTGTTTCTATGTTTTCCATTAGCTATCATAGGGAAAAAAAACTATGTATTATCATCTCCTTGGACGATCTTAGACACCTTTGCTCTAAGCGCCCATTTCATTTCCTCCTCTCTCATAAGGGCTTGTAACTTCTTCTCGACCTCATTCTTAATATATCGCTCCGACATATTAAGAAGGGTGGATTCCGCTTTCACATCAAGTTCATTAATAATTTGTGTTAGCCTCTCATTTTCAACTATGTAAATACCACTTTGTTTTTGGCCCATCCCCTCAAGAATTGGCACAGATTTCTAATTTTTTTGCCATATTTCCAGATGAGAAGTCCCACCAGACTCCCTGGCCCATTCGGTGGCAATAAGATTTAGGAAGCCCTCCCTCTCGAACCATCCTAGTTCAAAAGAAAATGTATTTCTGTTACCCACATGGGTCGATTCCTCAGAATCAACCAGCAATGGGGCATGGTCCGAAATGGCCCTCTATAGAGCACGAACTATTACCAGTGGAAATTTATGTTCCCACTCAACACTAGTAAGGACATTGTCCAATTTCTCACAGGTAGGAATTGGTAAGGAATTAGCCCAAGTGAATTGTCTACCAGAGAGTTCAATCTCCCTCAAGTCGAGACTCTCAATGATCATATTGAACATGAATGACCACCTTCCTTCGAAATTGTTATTCTTTTTCTCATCTTGTCATCTAATGATGTTGAAATCTCCTCCAACCATAATGGGCAGCCTTTCATCCCCACAAATTCTCACTAAATCTGCAGGGAAGTCAAGCTTAAGTTCTGGCTGCGCCGCACCATATACGGACACCAAATCCCATCTGAAGCCATCAATTTTCTATCTCACTTGAAATTTGACAGCAAATTCACCGTGAACCACATTTAGCACTTCTAAAGTTTCGCACTTCACCCCAAGTAGGATCCCTCCAGATCGCCCCCTTGGAGGAAGACATTGCCAATCAAAGTCAACCCCCCCTGAAATGGTGTTGAGATAACCTGAGCTTAGTAAGCCCACACATAGTAAGGTGCCCGGGGTTATACACCAGAAATCCTTACTAAGCCTACACATAGGGATCCTTGTTGGGAAACATAGCATGCAATTTCAAAAAAATTCCTACTCTCACACAAGATCTATCTAGGAGATGCATAGCAACGAAAGGGGAAGAGTGTGTCCACGTACCCTCATAGACTGAAAGCGGAAGCATTTGACAATGCGGTTGATGTAGTCAAACTTCTTCTAGCTCCGACCGATCAAGCAACGAATGTACGACACCTCTGAGTTCTACACATGTTTAGCACGATGGCATCCCTTGCCTTCTTGATCCAGCAAGGTGTCAAGGAAGTAGATGAGTTCCGTCAGCACGACGGTGATGGTGAAGTGATCCGCGCAGGGCTTCGCCTAAGCACTACGAACATATAACCATGGGAGTAAACGGTGGAGGGGGGCGCCACACACGGCTAGGCAATTGTCTGGTGTGTGCTAGGGGCGCCCTCCCCACATATATATAGGTGGGGGACAGGGGAGGCAGCCAAGGAGGCGCCCAAGTAGACCGAATCCTACTTGGGGCCTTCCTATGGCCGGCGCCCCCCCTTTCCTCTACCGGAGGGGGAAGGAAAGAGAGGGGGAGAGGGAAGGAAGGGGGAATCCAATTCCCTCTTTTTCCTTTCCCTTCTACTCTCTCCTTATCCTTCTTGGCCGGCCCATATGGGGGGCGCACAAACCCCTTGGGGCTGGTGTGTTTCCCCTCTTGGCCCATAAGGCCCATATCTTTTGCCGGGGGTGTCCGTAACCCCTTTCGGTGACCCGATATGTACCCGATACTCTCCGGAACACTTCCGGTGTCCGAATACCATCGTCCTATATATCAATCTTTACCCTCGACCATTTCAAGACTCCTCATCATGTCCGTGATCTCATCTGGCACTCCGAACAACATTCGGTCACCAAATCACATAACTCATAGAATACAATATCGTCATCGAACGTTAAGCGTGCGGACCCTATGGGTTCGAGAACTATGTAGACATGACCGAGACACCTCTCTGGTCAATAACCAATAGCAGAACCTGGATGCTCATATTGGCTCCTACATATTCTACAAAGATCTTTATTGTTCGAACTATTATGACAACATATGTAATTCCCTTTGTCAATCGGTATGTTACTTGCCCGAGATTCGATCGTCGGTATCTACATACCTAGTTCAATCTCGTTACTGGCAAGTCAATTTACTCATTTCGTAATGCATCATCCTGCAACTAACTCATTAGTAACTTTGCTTGCAAGGCTTCTTATGATGTGCATTACCGAGAGGGCCCAGAGATACCTCTCTGATACTTCGAGTGACAAATCTGAATCTTGATCTATGCGAACTCAACAAACACCTTTGGAGATACCTATAGAACATCTTTATAATCACCCAGTTACATTGTGAAGTTTGATAGCACAAAAGGCATTCCTTCGGTATCTTAGAGTTGCATAATCTCATAGTCGAAGGAATATGTATTTGACATGAAGAAAGCAATAGCAATAAAACTGAATGATCAATATGCTAAGCTAACGGATGGGTCTTGTCCATCACATCATTTGAAGGAAATATTCCCTAGAGGAAATAATAAAGTTATTATTTATTTCCTTATTTCATGATAAATGTTTATTATTCATGCTAGAATTGTATTAACCGGAAACATAATACATGTGTGAATACATAGACAAACAGATTGTCACTAGTACGCCTCTACTTGACTAGCTCGTTGAATCAATGATGGTTATGTTTCCTAACCATAGACATGAGTTGTCATTTGATTAACGGGATCACATCTTTAGAGAATGATGTGATTGACATGACCCATTCCGTTAGCTTAGCACATGATCATTTAGTTTACTGCTATTGCTTTCTTCATGACTTATACATGTTCCTATGACTATGAGATTATGCAACTCCCAATTACCACAGGAACACATTGTGTGCTACCCAACATCACAACGTAACTGGGTGATTATAAAGGTGCTCTATAGGTGTCTCCAATGGTACTTTTTGAGTTGGCATAGATCGAGACTAGGATTTGTTACTCCGATTGTCGGAGAGGTATCTCTGGGCCCTCTCAGTAATGCACATCACTATAAGCCTTGCAAGCAATGCAACTAATGAGTTAGTTGCGGGAAGATGCATTACAGAACGAGTAAAGAGACTTGCCGGTAATGAAATTGAGCTAGGTATTGAGATACCGACGATCAAATCTTGGGCAAGTAACATACCGATGACAAAGGGAACAACGTATATTGTTATGCGGTTTGACCGATAAAGATCTTTGATAACCCACAAGTATAGGGGATCGCAACAGTTTTCGAGGGTAGAGTATTGAACCCAAATTTATTGATTCGACACAAGGGGAGCCAAAGAATATTCTCAAGTATTAGCAGCTGAGTTGTCAATTCAACCACACCTAGAAACTTAATATCTGCAGCAAAGTATTTAGTAGCAAAGTAATATGATAGTGATGGTAACGATAGCAAAACGTAACGGTAGCAAAAGTAATGTTTTTGGTATTTTGTAGTGATGATAGCAATAGCAACGGAAAAGTAAATAAGCGAAAAACAATATATGGAAAGCTCGTAGGCAATGGATCGGTGATGGAGAATTATGTCGGATGTGGTTCATCATGTAACAGTCATAACCTAGGGTGACACAGAACTGGCTCCAGTTCATCAATGTAATGTAGGCATGTATTCTGAATATAGTCATACGTGCTTATGGAAAAGAACTTGCATGACATCTTTTGTCCTACCCTCCTGTGGCAGCGGGGTCCTTACAGAAACTAAGGGATATTAAGGCCTCCTTTTAATAGAGTACCGGAACAAAGCATTAACGCATAGTGAATACATGAACTCCTCAAACTACGGTCATCACTGGTAAGTATCCCGATTATTGTCACTTCGGGGTTAACGGATCATAACACATAATAGGTGACTATATCTTTGCAAGATAGGATCAAGAACTCTCATATATTGATGAAAACATAATAGGTTCAGATCTGAAATCATGGCACTCGGGCCCTCGTGACAAGCATTAAGCATAGAAAAGTCATAGCAACATCAATCTCAGAACATAGTGGATACTAGGGATCAAACCCTAACAAAACTAACTCGATTACATGATAGATCCCATCCAACCCATCACCGTCCAGCAAGCCTACGATGGAATTACTCACGCACAGCGGTGAGCATCATGAAATTGGTGATGGAGGATGGTTGATGATGACGATGGCGACGGATTCCCCTCTCCGGAGCCCCAAACGAACTCCAGATCAGCCCTCCCGAGAGGTTTTAGGGCTTGGCGGCAGCTCTGTATCGTAAAACGCGATGAATTCTTCTCTCTGATTTTTTTCTCACCAAAACACAATATGTAGAGTTGGAGTTGGAGTCGGAGGAGCTCCAGGGCTCCCACGAGGTAGGGGCGCGTCCTGGGGGGGGGGGGGGGGGGGGGGCAGGCGCGCCCCCCACCCTCGTGGATAGGTGGTGGCCCTCCTGGCCTTCATCTTTTGCAGGTATTTTTTATATTTTCCAAAAAGTTGCTCTGTGAAGTTTCAGGTCATTCCGAGAACTTTTGTTTCTGCACATAAATAACACCATGGTAATTTTGCTGAAAACAACGTCAGTCCGGGTTAGTTCCATTCAAATCATGCAAGTTAATTAGAGTCCAAAACAAGGGCAAAAGTGTTTGGAAAAGTAGATACGACGGAGACGTATCAACTCCCCCAAGCTTAAACATTTGCTTGTCCTCAAGCAATTCAGTTGACAAACTGAAAGTGATAAAGAAAAACTTTTACAAACTCTATTTGCTCTTGTTGTTATAAATATGTAAAGCCAGCATTCAAGTTTTCAGCAAAGATCATGAACTAACCACATTCACAATAATGCATAGGTCTCATGTTTACTCATATCAATGGCATAATCAACTAGCGAGCAATAATAATAAATCTCGGATGACAACACTTTCTCAAAACAATCATAATATGATATAACAAGATGGTATCTTGCTAGCCCTTTCTGAGACCGCAAAACATAAATGCAGAGCACCTTTAAAGACCAAGGACTGACTAGACATTGTAATTCATGGTAAAAGATGTCCAGTCAAGTCATACTCAATGTAAACTAACAGTAATGAATGCAAATGACAGTGGTGCTCTCCAACTGGTGCTTTTTAATAAGAGGATGATGACTCAACATGAAAGTAAATAGATAAGCCCTTTGTAGAGGGAAGCAGGGATTTATAGAGGTGCCAGAGCTCAGTTTTGAAATAGAGGTGAATAATATTTTGAGCGTTATACTTTCATTGTCGACATAACAACCAAGAGATGGCGATATCTTCCATGTTACACACATTATAGGCGGTTCCCAAACAGAATGGTAAAGTTTATACTCCCCCTTCCACCAACAAGCATCAATCCATGGCTTGCTCGAAACAACGAGTGCCTCCAACTAACAAGAGTCCCGGGGGGAGTTTTGTTTGCAATTATTTTGATTTAGTTTGCATAAAGCATGGGACTGGGCATCCCGGTGACCAGCCACTTTCTCGTGAGTGAGGAGCGGAGTCCACTCCTCTTGAGAATAACCCGCCTAACATGGAAGATACGGACACCCTAGTTGATACATGAGCTATTTGAGCATACAAAACAGGATATTTATTTGAAGGTTTAGAGTTTGGCACATACAAATTTACTTGGAACGGCATGTAGATACCGTATATAGGTAGGTATAGTGGACTCATATGGAATAACTTTGGGGTTTATGGAGTTTGGATGCACAAGCAGTATTCCCGCTTAGCACAGGTGAAGGCTAGCAAAAGACTGGGGAGCGACCAGGTAGAGAGCGAAAACAGTCATGAACATGCATTAAAATTAATCAACACCGAATGCAAGCATGAGTAGGATATAATCCACCACGAACATAAATATCGTGAAGGCTATGTTGATTTTGTTTCAACTACATGCGTGAACATGCGCCAAGTCAAGTCACTTAAATCATTCAAAGGAGGATACCACCCTATCATACCACATCATAACCATTTTAATAGCATGTTGGCACGCAAGGTAAACCATTATAACTCATAGCTAATCAAGTATGGCACAAGAAACTATGATCTCTAGTTGTCATTGCAAACATGTTTATTCATAATAGGTTGAATCAGGAACGATGAACTAATCATGTTTACAAAAACAAAAGAGGTCGAGTTCATACCAGCTTTTCTCATCTCAGTCAGTCCATCATATATCATCATAATTGCCTTTCACTTTCATGACCGAACGATGTGAATAATAATAATAATAATAATAATAATAATAATAATAATAGTGCACGTGCATTGGACTAAGCTGGAATCTGCAAGCATTCGATAAACAGGAGAAGACAAGGCAATATGGGCTCTTTTGTCAGATCAACAATAATGCATACAAGAGCCACTTCAACAATTTAATTATGGTCTTCTCCTATCGACCCCCAAAGAAAAGAAAAGAAATAAAACTATTTACATGGGAGAGCTCCCAACAAGTAAAAGAAGAACATGAAATCTTTTTGGGTTTTCTTTTTAATTACTACTACAAGCATGGAAAGTAAACTAATTAAAAGCTACAACTAATTTTTTTGGTTTTTCTTAAGGTTTATCAAACACACAAAAAGAAAGCATAAAAAGGAAAGTAAACTAACATGGATGATACAATGAAAAAATATGAGCACCGACATCTAGCAATGAGTGTGTGAACATAAATGTAATGTCGGTGGGAAATATATACTCCCCCAAGCTTAGGCTTTTGGCCTAAGTTGGTCTATGGCCACGGCTGGCCTGGCGGATATCCATAATAATAGCTGGGGTCGTACTGAGATGCAGCGGCTATCGCCTCCTGAGCTGCAGCATGGCCACGAGCGGCCTCCGCTCTTGTCTCATACTCATCTGCCTCCTCTCTGGTAATAATATATTTTCCTTTTCCCAGATGATCAAAGAAGGCAGGAGCAAGGAGAGTAATATGGACAGCACTGCGTCTGTCAAAGATTAGGCGATATTGGAGAGGCGATTCATTCCTCTGGACAAACTGGTGGTGAACCATAGCATTAAAGTCTAGGTAAGCAGGGGTAATTCAATATCATCTTCGCGTATGGCTATACCAAGAAAATTAGCTATGCGGGTTGCATAAATTCCTCCAAAGAAATCTCCATTAAATCTATTAAGATGCAACCTACGTGCAACAATGGCTCCCAAATTATAAGATTTATCTCCTAATATAGCACTCCTAAGAATACTAAGGTCAAGGACACACATGTGACATGCCTCATCTTTACCATTAATGAATCTACCTATGAAGAGAGCAAGATAATGTATAGCAGGAAAGTCAATGCTCCCTATGGTAGCTTGTGTTATATCTCTAGATTCTCCCACAGTTATGCTAGCAAGAAAATCTTTAAATTCAGATTTGCGAGGATCCCTTATACTACCCCATTGTGGAAGTTTGCAAGCAGTGGTAAAATCCTCTAAGTCCATAGTGTAAGAATTTTCATAAAGATCAAACAGGACAGTTGGAGAATTACGCCAAGATGAAAATTCAAACCTCCTCACAAAGGAACTAGTGAGATTGTGATACTAGCTGCACTTCTCTTCCTCGAAGCTCACAAGATCAGCGTTACGCAAATATGCGTTAAATTCTTCCTTAATTCCCACTCGATCCATAAAGTTCTCAGAAGGTCATTCACAAGGACACACTGGAGCGTCTCTTGGTGGCTCATCATCAGCATCACGCATTGCAAGCCTGGGTCCTTGCTTCCTTGAAGAACCACCCTGGAACATTTTCCTAAGCCTATTTCTTCCTCTGACAAATTCTGAATTTTTTTAGTAACTTCAAAATAAAAGTGAACCAAACTCAATAATATTGATAGCAACTACTCATACAAGTGCCTAGAGCCTATATCATGCATCAAAACTACTTTTGACCATATAAATTTCACATGCAAGTTCAAGAACATGGTCATCTAGGTAGCACAAATTTGCAATGAATAAAGCACTAGAACAAAAACTAATTGGACCAATGCAGGAGTCACATACCAAGGAACAATCTCCCCAAGAAGTTTTGTGAGAGGTGCTTTGAGCAAGGAGATCGAAAATGGCAGCACAATGAGCTTGGACTCGGGTTTGAGCTGGATATTCGTGTTTGTGGGAGGAAGAAGAAGTGTGTGGGTGCAGGAATAAGTGGAGGAGGGCCACCGTGGGCCCACGAGGTAGGGGCGCGCCCATGGGGTAGGGTGCACCCTCCACCATCGTCGGCAGGTGGTTGACCCCCCTATTGTGTTCTCAGTGCCAAATATTCTCAAACATTCCAGAAAAAAATCATATTTAAATTCTAGGGCATTTGGAGAACTTTTATTTTCGAGGTATTTTTATATTGCACGGATAATCAGATAACAGACAGAAAAATACTATTTTTATTTTATTTAATATAAATAATAGAAAGTAAAAGGAAGGTACAGAAGGTTGTGCCTTCTAGTTTCATCCATCTCATGATCATCAAAAGGAATCCACTAACAAGGTTGATCAAGTCTTGTTAACGAACTCATTCCGAATAACATGGAACCGGAGAAATTTTGAATAACACTATGTTACCTCAACGGGGATATGCACATCCCCAATAATAAGAATATCATATTTCTTCTTGATAGTAGGAAGAGGAAATTCAAAACCTCCAAATATAATCGATGGAATTTTTCCAATAGAGTTGATACTATGAACTTGAGGTTGTTTCCTTGGAAAGTGTGCCGTATGCTCATTACCATTAACATGAAAAGTGGCATTGCCTTTAGTGCAATCAATAGCAGCCCCTGCAGTATTCAAAAAGGGTCTTCCAAGAATAATAGACATACTATCGTCCTCGGCAATATCAAGAATACCAAAGTCTGTTAAAATAGTAACGTTTGCAACTACAACAGGCACATCCTCACAAATACCGACAGGTATAGCAGTTGATTTATCAGCCATTTGCAAAGATATTTCAGTAGGTGTCAACTTATTCAAATCAAGTCTACGATATAAAGAGAGAGGCATAACACTAACACTGGCTCCAAGATCACATAAAGCAGTTTTAACATAGTTTCTTTTAATGGAGCATGGTATAGTTGGTACACCGGGATCTCCAAGTTTCTTTGGTATTCCACCCTTAAAAGTATAATTAGCAAGCATGGTGGAAATTTTAGCTTTCGGTATTTTTCTTTTATTTGTAACAATATCTTTCATATACTTAGCATAAGGATTCTTTTTGAGCATATCAGTTAATTGCATTCACAAAAAGATAGGTCTAATCATTTCAGCAAAGCGCTCAAAATCCTCATCATCCTTTTTCTTGGATGGTTTGGGAGGAAAAGGCATAGGTTTCTGAACCCATGGTTCTCTTTCTTTACCATGTTTCCTAGCAACAAATTATTTCTTATCATAACGTTGATACTTTGATTGTGGGTTATCAAGATCTACAGCAGGTTCAATTTCTATATCATTATCATTACTAGGTTGAGCATCATCATGAACATTATCATTAACATTATTACTAGTTTCAGGTTCATTACCAGATTGTGTTTCAGCATCAGAAATAGAAATATCATTTGGATTCTCAGGTGTTTCAATAACAGGTTCACTAGAAGCATGCAAAGTACTATCATTTTTCTTTTTCTTCCTTTTAGAAGGACTAGGTGCATCTATATTATTTCTCTGAGAATCTTGCTCAATTCTCTTAGGGTGGCCTTCAGGATACAAAGGTTCCTGAGTCATTTTACCACCTCTAGTCATAACTCTAACAACATTATCATTATTCTTACTATTTAATTCATTGAGAAAATCATTTTGAGCTTTAAGTAATTGTTCTACTTGAGTGGTAACCATAGAAGCATGTTTACTAATAAGTTTAAGTTCACCTTTGACATTGGCCATATAATCACCCAAGTGTTCGAGCATATTTGAATTGTATTTCAATTGTCTACCAAAATAAGCATTAAAATCTTCTTGCTTAACCATAAATTTATCAAACTCATCTAAGCAAGGGCTAGCAAACTTAGTAAACGGGATTTCAGCTTTATCATATCTATAGAGAGAATTTACCTTTACTACTTGTGTCGGGTTATCAAGACCATGAGTTTCTTGAATAGGTGCAGGATTAAGATCATATGTTTCTTCAATAGGCGGTAAATTAAGACCATGTATTTCTTCAATAGGAGGTAAATTCTTAATATCTTCAGCTTTAATACCTTTTTCTTTCATAGATTTCTTTGCCTCTTGCATATCTTCAGGACTGAGAAATAGAATACCCCTCTTCTTCGGAGTTGGTTTAGGAATAGGCTCAGGAATTGGCTCTGGAGGTTTCCAATTATTTTAATTTGTCAACATATTATTCAATAGAATTTCAGCTTCATCCGGTGTCCTTTCCCTAAAAACAGAACCGGCACAACTATCCAGGTAATCTCTGGAAGCATCAATTAGTCCATTATAAAGATATCAAGTATTTCATTTTTCTTAAGAGGATGATCAGGCAAAGCATTAAGTAATTGGAGAAGCCTCCCCCAAGATTGTGGGAGAGTCTCTTCTTCAATTTGCGCAAAATTATATATATCCCTTAAAGCAGCTTGTTTCTTATGAGCAAGGAAATATTTAGCAGAGAAGTAATAAATCATATCCCGGGGACTACGCACACAACCAGGATCAAGAGAATTAAACCATGTCTTAGCATCACCCTTTAATGAGAACGGAAATATTTTAAGGATATAAAAGTAATGAGTTCTCTCATCAGTAGTGAACAGGGTGGCTATATCATTTAATTTAGTAAGATGTGCCACAACAGTTTCAGATTCATAGCCATGAAAAGGATTAGATTCAACCAAAGTAATTATATCAGCATCAACAGAGAATTCATAATCCTTATCGTTAACACAGATAGGTGAAGTAGCAAAAGCAGGGTCAGGTTTCATCGTAGCATTTAGAGATTGCTTATTCCATTTAGCTAATAACCTCTTGAGTTCGTATCTATCTTTGCAAGCTAAAATAGCTAAAGAAGCTTCTTTATCAAAAACATAACCCTTAGGAATAACAGGAAAGTCTTCATCATTAATTTCATCAGTATTATCAGATTCAATATTTTCAATCTCTCTAGCCCTAGCAAGTTGTTCGTCAAGAAATTCACCAAGTGGCACAGTAGTATCAAGCATAGAAGTAGTTTCATCATAAGTATCATGTATAGCATAAGTGGCATCATCAATAACATGCGGCATATGAGAACGAATAGCAGAAGCAGGTTTAGGTGTCGCAAGCTTACTCAAAACAGAAGGTAAATCAAGTGCAGAGCTAGATGGCAGTTCCTTACCTCCCCTCGTAGTTGAGGGATAAATCTTGGTTCTTGGATCTTTCAAGTTCTTCATAATGATAAGCAGATATATATATATCCCAAGTGACTCAAAGAATAGAGCTATGCTCCCCGGCAACGGCGCCAAAAAATAGTCTTGATAACCCACATGTATAGGGGATCGCAACAGTTTTCGAGGGTAGAGTATTCAACCCAAATTTATTGATTCGACACAAGGGGAGCCAAAGAATATTCTCAGGTATTAGCAGCTGAGTTGTCAATTCAACCACACCTGGAAACTTAATATCTGTAGCAAAGTATTTAGTAGCAAAGTAATATGATAGTGATGGTAACGGTAGCAAAAGGTAACGATAGCAAAAGTAATGTTTTTGGTATTTTGTAGTGATGATAGCAATAGCAACGGAAAAGTAAATAAGCGAAAAACAATATATGTAAAGCTCGTAGGCAATGGATCGGTGATGGAGAATTATGCCGGATGCGGTTCATCATGTAACAGTCATAACCTAGGGAGACACAGAACTAGCTCCAGTTCATCAATGTAATGTAGGCATGTATTCCGAATATAGTCATACGTGCTTATGGAAAAGAACTTGCATGACATCTTTTGTCCTGCCCTCCCGTGGCAGCGGGGTCCTTACGAAAAATAAGGGATATTAAGGCCTCCTATTAATAGAGTACCGGAACAAAGCATTAACACATAGTGAATACATGAACTCCTCAAACTACGGTCATCACCGGTAAGTATCCCAATTATTGTCACTTCGGGGTTAATGGATCATAACACATAATAGGTGACTATAGACTTGCAAGATAGGATCAAGAACTCTCATATATTGATGAAAACATAATAGGTTCAGATCTGAAATCATCGCACTCGGGCCATAGTGACAAGCATTAAGCATAGCAAAGTCATAGCAACATCAATCTCAGAACATAGTGGATACTAGGGATCAAACCCTAACAAAACTAACTTGATTACATGATAGATCCCATCCAACCCATCACCGTCCAGCAAGCCTACGATGGAATTACTCACGCACGGTGGTGAGCATCATGAAATTGGTGATGGAGGATGGTTGATGATGATGATGGCAACGGATTCCCCTCTCCGGAGCCCCGAATGGACTCCAGATCAGCCCTCCCGAGAGGTTTTAGGGCTTGGCGGCGGCTCCATATCGTAAAATGTGATGAATTCTTCTCTCTGATTTTTTTCTCACCGAAACACAATATATAGAGTTGGAGTTGGAGCCAGAGGAGCTCCAGGGGGCAGATGAGGTAGGGGGCGCGCCCCCACCCTCGTGGACAGGTGGTGCCCCCCGGCCTTCATCTTTTGCAAGTATTTTTTATATTTTCCAAAAAGTTGCTTCGTGAAGTTTCAGGTCATTCCGAGAACTTTTGTTTCTGCACATAAATAACACCATGGTAATTCTGATGAAAACAGCGTCAGACCGGGTTAGTTCCATTCAAATCATGCAAGTTAGAGTCCAAAACAAGGGCAAAAGTGTTTGGAAAAGTAGATACGATGTAGACGTATCAATCTTCGTAGAATATGTAGGAACCAATATGAGCATCCAGGTTCCGCTATTGGTTATTGACCGAAGACGTGTTTCGGTCATGTCTACATAGTTCTCGAACCCGTAGGGTCCGCACGCTTAAAGTTCTATGACGATTGGTATTATGAGTTTTTGTATTTTGATGTACCGAAGGTAGTTCGGAGTCCCGGATATGATCACAGACATGACGAGGAGTCTCAAAATTGTCGAGACATAAAGATCGATATATTGGATGACTATGTTCGGACACCGGAAGGGTTCCGGGAGGTTTCGGACATATACCGGAGTACCGGGGGTTATCGGAACCCCCCCCCCCCCGGAAGCTATTGGGCCTTATGGGCCTTAGTGGAGAAGAGAGAGGGCAGCCAGGAGGTGGCGCGCGGCCCCCCTTGCCCCAATCCGAATTGGACAAGGGGAAGGGCGGCGACCCCCCTCTCCTTCCTTCTCTCCACCTCCTCCTTCCCCCTTCTCCTTCTTGGAATAGGAAAGGGGGGCAAACCTACTTGGAGTAGGATTGCCCCCCCCCCTTGGGCGCGCCTCTCCCTTGGCCGGCCCTGTCCTCCTCCTCCCTTTATATACTGGGGCAGGTGGGCACCCCAAAGACAGAACAATTGATCTGTTGATCTCTTAGTCGTGTGTGGTGCCCCCCTCCACCATAATCCACCTCGGTTATATCGTAGCGGTGCTTAGGCGAAGCCCTGCGTCGGTAGTTTCATCAACATTGTCACCACGCCGTCGTGCTGATGAAACTCTTCCTCGAGCTCCACTGGATCATGAGTTCGTGGGACGTCGCCGAGCTGAACGTGTGCTGAACGTGGAGGTGCCGTACGTTTGGTGCTGAGGATTGGTCGATCGTGAAGACGTACGACTACATCAACCACGTTGTTATAACGCTTCCGCTTAATGGTCTACGAGGGTACGTGGACGACACTCTCCCCTCTTGTTGCTATGCATCACCATGTTCTTGCATGTGCGTAGGAATTGTTTTGAAATTACTTTGTTCCCCAACCATGTCATCCGAGCCAGGTTTATGCGTAGATGTTATATGCACGAGTAGAACACAAGTGAGTTGTGGGCGATACAAGTCATACTGCTTACCACCATGTCATACTTTGGTTCGGCGGTATTGTTGGATGAAGCAGCCCGGAACGACATTACGCGTACGCTTACGCGAGACTGGTTCTACCGACGTGCTTTGCACACATGTGGTTGGCGGGTGTCAGTTTCTCCAACTTTAGTTGAACCGAGTGTGGCTACGCCCGGTCCTTGAGAAGGTTAAAACAACACTAACTTGACAAACTATCGTTGTGGTTTTGATGCGTAGGTAAGAACGGTTCTTGCTCAGCCCATAGCAGCCACGTAAAACTTGCAACAACAAAGTAGAGGATGTCTAACTTGTTTTTGTAGGGCATGTTGTGATGTGATATGGTCAAGGCATGATGCTATATTTTATTGTATGAGATGATCATGTTTTGTAATGGAGTTATCGGCAACTGGTAGGAGCCATATGGTTGTCGCTTTATAGTATGTAATGCAATCGCCCTATAATTGCTTTAATTTATCACTAAGCGGTAGCGATAGTCGTAGAAGTAATAGTTGGCGGGACGACAATGATGCTATGATGGAGATCAAGGTGTCACGCCGGTGACGATGGTGATCATGATGGTGCTTTGGAGATGGAGATCAAAGGCACAAGATGATGATGGCCATATCATATCACTTATATTGATTGCATGTGATGTTTATCCTTTATGCATCTTATTCTGCTTTGTTTGACGGTAGCATTATAAGATGATCTCTCACTAAATTTCAAGGTAAAAGTGTTCTCCCTGAGTATGCACTGTTGCCAAAGTTCGTCGTGCTGAGACACCACGTGATGATCGGGTGTGATAAGCTCAATGTTCATCTACAACGGGTGTAAGACAGTTTTACACAAGCAGAATACTCAGGTTAAACTTGACGAGCCTAGCATATGCAGATATGGCCTCGGAACACTGAGACCGAAAGGTCGAGCGTGAATCATATAGTAGATATGATCAACATAGTGATGTTCACCATTGAAAACTACTCCTTTTCATGTGATGATCGATTATGGTTTAGTTGATATGGATCACGTGATCACTTAGATGATTAGAGAGATGTCTATCTAAGTGGGAGTTCTTAAGTAATATGATTAATTGAACTTAAATTTATCATGAACTTAGTACCTGATAGTATTTTGCTTGTCTATGTTATTGTAGATAGATGGCCTGTGTTGTTGTTCTATTGAATTTTAATGCGTTCCTTGAGAAAGCAAAGTTGAACGATGATGGTAGCAATTACACGGACTGGGTTCGTAACTTGAGGATTATCCTCATTGCTGCACAGAAGAATTATGTCTTGGAAGCACCGCTAGGTGCCAAACCCGCTGCAGGAGCAACGCCAGATGTTATGAACGTTTGGCAGAGCAAAGCTGATGACTACTCAATAGTTTAGTGTGCCATGCTTTACGGCTTAGAACCGGGACTTCAACGACATTTTGAACGTCATGGAGCATATGAGATGTTCCAGGAGTTGAAGTTAATATTTCAAGCAAATGCACGGATTGAGAGATATGAAGTCTCCAATAAGTTCTACAGCTGCAAGATGGAGGAGAATAGTTCTGTCAGTGAACATATACTCAGAATGTCTTGGTACCATAACCACTTGACTCGGCTGGGAGTTAATCTTCCAGTTGATAGTGTCATTGACAGAGTTCTTCAATCACTGCCACCAAGCTACAAGAGCTTCATGATGAACTATAATATGCAAGGGATGGATAAGACGATTCCCGAGCTCTTCGCAATGCTAAAAACTGCAGAGGTAGAAATCAAGAAGGAGCATCAAGTGTTGATGGTCAACAAGACCACCAGTTTCAAGAAAAAGGGTAAAGGGAAGAAGAAAGGAAACTTCAAGAAGAACGGCAAACAAGTTGTTGCTCAAGAGAAGAAACCCAAGTCTGGTACCTAAGCCTGAGACTGAGTGCTTCTACTGCAAAGGGACTAGTCACTGGAAGCAGAATTACCCCAAGTATTTGGCGGATAAGAAGGATGGCAAGGTGAACAAAGGTATATGTGATATACATGTTATTGATGCGTACCTTACTAGAGCTCGTAGTAGTAACTGGGTATTTGATACTGGTTTTGTTGCTAATATTTGCAGCTCGAAACAGGGACTACAGATTAAGCAAAGACTGGCTAAGGACGAGGTGACGATTCTCGTGGGAAATGGTTCCAAAGTCAATGTGATCATTGTCGGCACGCTACCTCTACATCTACCTTCGGGATTAGTTTTAGACCTGAATAATTGTTATTTGGTGCCAGCGTTAAGCATGAACATTATATCTCGATCTTGTTTGATGCGAGAAGGTTATTCATTTAAATCTGAGAATAATGGTTGTTCTATTTATATGAGTAATATCTTTTATGGTCATGCACCCTTGAAGAGTGGTCTATTTGTGTTGAATCTCGATAGTAGTGATACACATATTCATAATGTTGAAGCCAAAAGATGTAGAGTTGATAATGATAGTGCAACTTATTTTTGGCACTACCGTTTGGGTCATATTAGTGTAAAGCGCATGAAGAAACTCCATACTGATGGACTTCTGAAATCACTTGATTATGAATCACTTGGTATTTGTGAACCATGCCTCATGGGCAAGATGACTAAAACGCCGTTCTCCGGAACAATGGAGCGAGCAACGGATTTGTTGGAACTCATATATACTGATGTATGTGGTCCACTGAATATTGAGGCTCGCGGCGGTTATCATTATTTTCTCACCTTCAGAGATGATTTAAGTAGATATGGGTATATCTACTTAATGAAACATAAGTGTGAAACATTTGAAAAGTTCAAAGAATTTCAGAGTGAAGTGGAAAATCATCGTAACAAGAAAATATAGTTTCTACGATCTGATCATGGAGGAGATTATTTGAGTTACGAGTTTGGTCTATATTTGAAAGAATGTGGAATAGTTTCACAACTCACGCCACCCGGAACACCACAGCGTAATGGTGTGTCCGAACTTCGTAATCGTACTTTACTAGATATGGTGCGATCTATGATGTCTCTTATTGATTTACCGCTATTGTTTTGGGGTTATGATTTAGAGACAACTGCATTCACGTTAAATAGGGCACCATCAAAATCCGTTGAGAAGACACCTTATGAACTATGGTTTGGCAAGAAACCAAAGTTGTCGTTTCTTGAAGTTTGGGGCTGCGATGCTTATGTGAAAAAGCTTCAACCTGATAAGCTCGAACCCAAATCGGATAAATGCGTCTTCATAGGATACCCAAAGGAAACTGTTGGGTACACCTTCTATCACAGATCCAAAGGCAAGAAATTTGTAGGTAAGAATGGATCCTTTCTAGAGAAGGAGTTTCTCTCGAAAGAAGTGAGTGGGAGGAAAGCAGAACTTGATGAGGTAATTGTACCTTCTCCCTTATTGGAAAGTAGTTCATCATAGAAACCGGTTCCTGTGACACCTACACCAATTAGTGAGGAAGCTAGTGATGTTGGTCATGAAACTTCAGATCAAGTTACTACCGAACCTCGTAGGTCAACCAGAGTAAGATCCGCACCAGAGTGGTACGGTAATCCTGTTCTGGAGGTCATGTTACTTGACCATGACGAGCCTACAAACTATGAGGAAGCGATGATGAGCCCAGATTCCGAAAAATGGCTTGAAGCCAGGAAATCTGAGATGGGATCCATGTATGAGAACAAAGTGTGGACTTTGGTTGACTTGCCCGATGATCGGCAAGCCATCGAGAATAAATGGATCTTCAAGAAGAAGACTGACGCTGACGGTAACATAACTGTCTACAAAGCTCGACTTGTTGTGAAAGGTTTTTGACAAGTTCAAGGAGTTGACTACGATGAGACCTTCTCACCCATAGCGATGCTTAAGTCCGTCCGAATCATGTTAGCAATTGCCGCATTTTATGATTATGAAATTTGGCAAATGGATGTGAAGACTGCATTCCTGAATGGATTTCTGGAAGAAGAGTTGTATATGATGCAACCTGAAGGTTTTATCGATCCAAAGGGTACTAACAAAGTGTGCAAGCTCCAGCATTCCATTTATGGACTGATGCAAGCCTCTCGGAGTTGGAATAAACGTTTTGATAGTGTGATCAAAGCATATGGTTTTATACAGACTTTTGGAGAAGCCTGTATTTACAAGAAAGTGAAAAGGAGCTCTGTAGGATTTCTAATATTATATGTGGATGACATATTGTTGATTGGAAATGCTATAGAATTTCTAGATAGCATAAAAGGATACTTGAATAAGAGTTTTTCAATGAAAGACCTCAGTGAAGCTGCTTATATATTGGGCATCAAGATCTATAGAGATAGATCAAGACGCTTAATTGGACTTTCACAAAGCACATACCTTGATAAAGTTTTGAAGAAGTTCAAAATGGATCAAGCTAAGAAAGGGTTCTTGCCTGTGTTACAAGGTGTGAAGTTGAGTAAGACTCAATGCCCGACCACTGCAGAAGATAGAGAGAAAATGAAAAGTGTTCCCTATGCTTCAGCCATAGGCTCTATCATGTATGCAGTGTTGTGTACCAGACCTGATGTGTGCCTTGCTATTAGTATAGCAGGGAGGTAACAAAGTAATCTAGGAGTGGATCAATGGACAACGGTCAAGAACATCCTGAAATACCTGAAAAGGACTAAGGATATGTTTCTCATTTATGGAGGTGACAAAGAGCTTGTCGTAAATGGTTACGTCGATGCAAGCTTTGACACTGATCTGGATGATTCTAAATCGCAAACTGGATATGTGTTCATATTGAACGGTGGAGCTTTTAGTTGGAGCAGTTCTAAACAAAGCGTTGTGGCGGGATCTACGTGTGAAGTGGAGTACATAGCTGCTTCGGAAGCAGCAAATGAAGGAGTCTGGATGAAGGAGTTCATATCCGATATAGGTGTTATACCTAGTGCATCGGGTCCAATGAAAATCTTTTGTGACAATACTGGTGCAATTGCCTTGGCAAAGGAATCCAGATTTCACAAGAGAACCAAACACATCAAGAGACGCTTCAAATCCATCCGCGATCAAGTCCAGGTGGGAGACATAGAGATTTGCAAGATACATACGGATCTGAATGTTGAAGACCCATTGACTAAGCCTCTCTCACGAGCAAAACATAATCAGCACCAATACTCCATGGGTGTTAGAATCATTACTGTGTAATCTAGATTATTGACTCTAGTGCAAGTGGGAGACTGAAGGAAATATGCCCTAGAGGCAATAACAAAGTTATTATTTATTTCCTTATTTCATGATAAATGTTTATTATCCATGCTAGAATTGTATTAACCGGAAACATAATACATGTGTGAATACATAGACAAACATATTGTCACTAGTATGCCTCTACTTGACTAGCTCGTTGAATCAGTGATGGTTATGTTTCCTAACCATAGACATGAGTTGTCATTTGATTAATGGGATCACATCATTAGAGAATGATATGATTGACATGACCCATTCCGTTAGCTTAGCACATGAACGTTTAGTTTACTGCTATTGATTTCTTCATGACTTATACATGTTCCTATGACTATGAGATTATGCAACTCCCGATTACCGGAGGAACACTTTGTGTGCTACCAAACGTCACAATGTAATTGGGTGATTATAATGGTGCTCTACAGGTGTCTCCAATGGTACTTGTTGAGTTGGCATAGATCGAGACTAGGATTTGTCACTCCGATTGTCGGAGAGGTATCTCTGGGCCCTCTCGGTAATGCACATCACTATAAGCCTTGCAAGTAATGCAACTAATGAGTTAGTTGCAGGATGATGCATTACAGAACGAGTAAAGAGACTTGCCGGTAACGAGATTGAGCTTGGTATTGAGATACCGACGATCGAATCTCGGGCAAGTAACATACCGGTGACAAAGGGAACAACGTATATTGTTATGCGGTTTGACCGATAAAGATCTTCGTAGAATATGTAGGAACCAATATGAGCATCCAGGTTCCGATATTGGTTATTGATCGGAGACGTGTCTCGGTCATGTCTACATAGTTCTCGAACCCGTAGGGTCCGCACGCTTAAAGTTCTGTGACGATCGGTATTATGAGTTTTTGTGTTTTGATGTACCGAAGGTAGTTTGGAGTCCCGGATGTGATCAAGGACATGACGAGGAGTCTCGAAATGGTCAAGACATAAATATTGATATATTGGATGACTATGTTCGGACACCAGAAGGGTTCGGAGAGGTTTCAGACATATACCGGAGTACCGGGGGTTACCGGAGCCCCCCCCCCCCCGGAAGCTATTGGGCCTTATGGGCCTTAGTGGAGAAGAGAGAGGGCTGCCAGGAGGTGGCGCGCGGCCCCCCTTGCCCCAATCCAAACTGGACAAGGGGAAGGGGCGGCGGCCCCCCTCTCCTTCTCTCCACCTCCTCCTTCCCCATTCTCCTTCTTGGAATAGGAAAGGGGGGACAAACCTACTTGGAGTAGGATTGCCCCCCCTGGGCGCGCCTCTCCCTTGGTCGGCCCCTTCCTCCTCCCCCCCTTTATATACGGGGTCAGGGGGCACCCCAAAGACACAGCAATTGATCTGTTGATCTCTTAGCCATGTGCGGTGCCCCCTCCACCATAATCCACCTCAGTTATATCATAGCGGTGCTTAGGCGAAGCCCTGCATCGGTATCTTCAACAACATCGTCACCATGTCGTCATGCTGACGAAAGTCTTCCTCGAGCTCTACTGGATCGTGAGTTCGGGGGACGTCACCGAGGTGAACGTGTGCTGAACGTGGAGGTGCCGTACGTTCGGCGTTGTGGATCGGTCGATCGTGAAGACGTACGAATACATCAACCACATTGTTATAACGCTTCCACTTAATGGTCTACGAGGGTACGTGGACGACACTCTCCCCTCTCGTTGCTATGCATCACCATGTTCTTGCGTGTGTGTAGGATTTTTTTTTGAAATTACTACGTTCCCCAACATCATTCTCCTAATGATGTGATCCCGTTATCAAATGACAACTCATGTCCATGGTTAGGAAACATTAACCATCTTTGATCAATGAGCTAGTCAAGTAGAGGCTCACTAGGGACACAGTGTGATACGTCTCCAACATATCTACTTTTCCAAACACTTTTGCCCTTGTTTTGGACTCTAACTTGCATGATTTGAATGGAACTAACCCGGACTGACGCTGTTTTCAGCAGAATTGCCAAGGTGTTATTTTTGTGCAGAAATAGAAGTTCTTGGAATGACCTGAAAATCAACGGAGATTATTTTTTGAATATATAAAAAGTACTGGCGAAAGAATCAAGGCCAGGGGGGCCCACACACTGTCCATGAGGGTGGGGGGCGCGCCCCCTACCTCGTGGGCCCCCTGGTGCTCCTCTGACCTCAACTCCAACTTTGTATATTTGTGCCCGGGGAGAAAAAAATCAGAGAGAAGGATTCATCACATTTTACGATACGGAGCTGCTGCCAAGCCCTAAACTCTCTCGGGAGGGCTGATCTGGAGTCCGTTAGGGGCTCTGGAGAGGGGAATCCATCGCCATCGTCATCATCAACCTTCCTCCATCACCAATTTCATGATGCTCAGCGCCGTGCGTGAGTAATCCATCGTAGGCTTGCTGGACGGTGATGGGTTGGATGAGATTTATCTTGTAATTGAGTTAGTTTCATTGGGGTTTGATCCCTAGTATCCACTATGTTCTGAGATTGATGTTGCTATGACTTTGCTATGCTTAATGCTTTTCACTAGGGCCCGAGTGCCATGATTTCAGATCTGAACCTATTATGTTTTCATGAATATATGTGAGTTCTTGATCCTATCTTGCAAGTCTATAGTCACCTATTATGTGTTATGACCCGTTAACCCCGAAGTGAGAATAATCGGGATACTTACCGGTCATGACCGTAGTTTGAGGAGTTCATGTATTCACTATGTGTTAATGCGTTGGTCTGGTACTCTATTAAAGGGAGGCCTTAATATCCCTTAGTTTCCAATAGGACCCCGTTGCCATGGGAGGGTAGGACAAAAGATGCCATGCAAGTTCTTTTCCATAAGCACGTATGACTATATTCAGAATACATGCCTACATTACATTGATGAACTGGAGCTAGTTCTGTGTCACCCTAGGTTATAACTATTGCATGAGGAATCGCATCCGACATAATTATTCATCACTAATCCATTGCCTACAAGCTTTTCATATATTGTTCTACGCTTATATACTTTTCCGTTGCTACTGTTACAATCACTAAAAAACCAAAACTATTACTTTTGCTACTGTTACCACTACTATCATATTACTTTGCTACTAAATACTTTGTTGTAGATATTAAGTTTCCAGGTGTGGTTAAATTGAGAACTCAACTACTAATACTTGAGAATATTCTTTGGCTCCCCTTGTGTCGAATCAATAAATTTCGATTGAATACTCTACCCTCAAAAACTGTTGCGATCCCCTATACTTGTGGGTTATCAAGACTATTTTCTGGTGCCGTTGCCGGGGAGCATAACTCTATTCTTTGAGTCACTTGGGATTTATATCTGCTGGTTACTATGAAGAACTTGAAAGATCAAAGAGCCAAGATTTTTCCCTCAACTACGAGGGGAGGTAAGGAACTGCCATCTAGCTCTGCACTTGATTCACCTTCTGTTTTGAGTAAACTTGCGACACCTACACCTACTATTCATTCTGATATGTCGCATGTTATTGATGATGCAACTTCTGCTTTGCATGATACTTATGATGAAACTACTTCTATGTTGATAATACTATGCCATGAGGTGAATTTCTTGATGAACAACTTGCTAGGGTTAGAGAGAATGAAATTATTGAAACTGATAATATTGATGAAAGTGATGATGAATATTCTCCCCTAGATATGAATTGCCTGTTGTGCCTGAAGGTTATGTTATGGATGAAGAAACTGCTAGAGACTTTCTTGCTTGCAATGATAGACCTGATCTTAAGAAATTATTAGCTAAGCTTAAAGAAAAGTCTTTGAATGCTAGAATGAAATATGACCCTGCTTTTGCTACTTCACCTATCTTGATTACTGATAAGGATTATGATTTCTCTGTCGATCCTAAGTTGATTACTTTGGTTGAATCTGATCCTTTTTATGGCTATGAATCTGAAACTGTTGTGGCACATCTTACTAAATTAAATGATATAGCCACCCTGTTTACTCATGATGAGAAAACTCGCTATTACTTTATCCTTAAGTTGTTTCCGTTCTCATTAAAGGGTGATGCTAAAACATGCTTTAATTCTCTTGATCCTGGTTGTGTGCGTAGTCCCCAGGATATGATTTATTACTTCTCTGCTAAATATTTCCCCGCTCATAAGAAACAAGTTGCCTTAAGGGAAATATATAATTTTATGAAAATTGAAGAAGAGAGTATCCCACAAGCATGGGGGAGGCTTGTCCAACTACTTAATGCTTTGCCTGATCATCCTCTCAAGAAAAATGAAATACTTGACATCTTTATAATGGACTAACCGATCCACGGATAGTTGTGCTGGTTGTGTTTTCACGGAAAGAACTATTGATCAAGCTGAATTGCTATTGAATAATATGTTGAGTAATGAAAATGATTGGACACTTCCTAAACCAACTCCTAAGCCAACTCCGAAGAAAAGGGGTATTCTATTTCTCAGTCCTGAAGATATGCAAGAGGCAAACAAATCTATGAAAGAAAAAGGTATTAAAGCTGAAGATGTTAAGAATTTACCACCTATTGAAGAAATACATGGTCTTGATAACCCGGCACAGGTAGTAAAGGTAAATTCTCTCTATAGATTTGATGAAGGTGATATTCCTCGTTATAAGTCTGCTAGCCAATGCTTAGATGAGTTTGATAATTTTATTGTTAAACAAGAAAACTTCAATGCTTATGTTGGTAGACAATTGAAACGCAATGCTGATATGCTTGTACACTTGAGTGAATATATGTCTAGATTTAAAGGTGAACTTAAACTTATTAGTAAACATGCTTCTACGGTTACCACTCAAGTAGAACAAGTACTTAAGGATCATAATGATTTGCTCAATGAATTAAATAATAAGAAAAATGATAATGATGTTAGACTTATGACTAGAGGGGGTAAAATGACTCAGGAACCTTTGTATCCTGAGGTCCACACTAAGAGAATTGAGAAAGATTCTCAAAGAACTACTGTTGATGCACCCAGTTCTTCTAAGAAGAAGAAGAAGAAAAATGATAGGACTTCGCATGCTTCTAGTGAACCTGTTGTTGACACACCTGAAAATCCCAATGATATTTCTATTTCTGATGCTGAAACACAATCTGGTAATGAACATGAACCTAGTGATAATGTTAATGATGATGTTCATGTTGATGCTCAACCTAGCAATGACAATGATGTAGAGATTGAACCTGCTGTTGATCTTGATAACCCATAATCAAAGAATCAATGCTATGATAAGAGAGACTTCGTTGCTAGGAAGCACGGTAAGGAAAGAGAACCATGCGTTCAGAAACCCATGCCTTTTCCTCCTAAACCATCCAAGAAAAAGGATGATGAGGATTTTGAGCGCTTTGCTGAAATGATTAGACCTATCTTTTTGCGTATGCGTTTGACTGATATGCTTAAAACGAACCCTTATGCTAAATACATGAAGGATATTGTTACTAATAAAATAAAGATACCGGAAGCTGAAATTTCCACCATGCTTGCTAATTACACTTTTAAGAGTGGAATATCAAAGAAACTTGGAGATCCAGGAGTACCAACTATACCATGCTCCATTAAAAGAAACTATGTTAAAACTACTTTATGTGATCTTGGAGCCGATGTTAGTGTTATGCGTCTCTCTTTATATCATAGACTTGATTTGAATAAGTTGACACCTACTGAATATCTTTGCAAATGGCTGATAAATCAACTGCTATACATGTCGGTATTTGTGAGGATGTGCCTGTTGTGGTTGCAAACGTTACTATTTTAACGGACTTTGTTATTCTTGCTATTCCCGAGGACGATAGTATGTCGATTGTCCTTGGTAGACCCTTTTTGAATACTGCAGGGGCTGTTATTGATTGCAACAAAGGCAATGTCACTTTTCATGTTAATGGTAATGAGCATACGGTACACTTTCTGAGGAAACAACCTCAAGTCCACAGTATCAATTCTATTGGAAAATTTTCAACAATCACTATTGGAGGTTTTGAATTTCCTCTTCCTACTATCAAGAAGAAATATGATATTCTTATTGTTGGGGTGTGCATATCCCAGTTGAGGTAACCTAGTGTTATTCGAAATTTCTCGGTTTCATGCGATTCGGAATGAGTTTGTTAACAAGACTTGATCAACCTTGTTAGTGGATTCCTTTTGACGAGCATGAGATGGATGAAGTTAAAAAAACACAACCTTCTATACCCTCCTTTTACTTTTTGTTATTTATATTAAATAAAGTAAAAATAGTATTTTCTGTGCCCACCATGTGCCCACGAGGGTGGAGGGCGCGCCCACCCCCTGGGCGCGCCCCTGCCTCGTGGACCCTACGTGGGTCCCCTCCACTTATCCTTGCACCCACACACTCCGTCTTGCTCCAGAAAAAAATCACCCACCAGCTCAAACCCAAGTTCTTGCTCATCTTGCTGCCATTTTCGATCTCCTTGTTCAAAGCTCCATTCACAAAACTGCTTTGGGGGATTGTTCTTCGGTATGTGACTCCTCCAATGGTCCAATTAGTTTTTGTTCTAGTGCTTTATTTATTGAAATTTTTTGCTGCTTAGGTGACCCTGTTCTTGAGCTTGCATGTCAAATTTATGTGGTCAAGAGTAGTTTTAATGCATGATATAGCCTTTAGGCACTTACAGGAGTAGTTGCTATCAATTTTGTTGAGTTTGGTTCACTTTTATTTTAAGTTACTAAAATTTTCAGAAAAAGATGAAGAGATTTTTGAGGGGCTCATCGAGCCGAAGCTCTAAGGATAATAAAAGTGAAGAGAATAAGAAGCCCAAGTATAATCTCCCTCGTGCTGCGGAGGTTCGGCCGTGTGAATGGCCTTGTGATGAGTTCTTGAGAGAAGCCGGGATTCATGAAGATTTTTATTGTTTGGCTGAGAATGCAGGCCTAACCAACTTCCTCCACAACAAGCGTGAACCGTATCTCTTACTCACCAATATTTTTGTGCAAAATTTTCATTTCCATGCTAGGAGATCACCACCTTCGGTGGAATTTTATTTATATGATGAGCATAAGGAGATGTCGCTTTATGATTTTTGCTGGGTTTGTAGGATGCCCTTTGAGGGCAGCATAGAGGAACCACATTGTAATGATGTGGAGGGATTTATTGATACAATTGTTGTAGGGGAAACGAGGAAAGTTTCCGATGCAAGAATTACTAGCGTACATTTTCCTGTTCTATGTTACTTTGCAATATTTGCTAGTAGATGCTTAATTGGTCGCGGGAACTGCGGAAATCTTAGTGCCCCCGATATTGTTATTTTGCGCCATGCTTTGTTTCATGATACCAGTTTCAGTTTAGGCGCTATTGTTGCTAAAAGGTTAAATCTGAACCGTACAAAGGGTCCCGTCTTGGGAGGCATCTTCGCCTCGCACCTTGCTGCACACTTTAACATACCTATTAGGCACTATGAGAAAAAGGAAAAGTTGTTGCCTCATATTTTGCTAGATTATAAGAGCATGGTAGCACATGATTTTATTGTTAAGAATAAGAAGAAGATGCTTAACTATAGATTGATGTTTGATAAGAAACACGTTGAGACTATTACCTTGCCTGCTCCCTCTTTGTTTAACATATTTTCAGGCATGTACCTTATTCTGCCGGAGGCCGTTTAGGCATACTAGAGCCTAACATCAACTCCAGAGCCGGAGCCACTATCTGATCCTCACCATCAGTCTGTTTATCAGTGGGATCCGGAGGAGATTGTCAATCAGTGGCACCCCGAAGACCCTCCTCAGTACGACCCCAGCTACAACTTTGATCTGTGGCCATAGACCAACTTAGGCCAAAAGCCTAAGCTTGGGGGAGTACGTATTTCTCACCGACATTACATTCATGTTCACACACTCATGCCAGTTGTCGGTGATCATACTTTTTCATTGTATAATCCATGCTAGTTTATTTTATTTTTAAGCTTTCTTCTTGTGTGTTTGAAAAACCTTAAGAAAACCAAAAAAATAGTTTTAGCTTTTAGCTAGTTTACTTTTCATTCCTGTAGTAGTAATTAAAAAGAAAACCCAAAAAGATTTCTCATTCTTCTTCTGCTTGTTGGGAGCTTTCCCGTGTAAATAGTTTTGTTCCTTTATTTTCTTTGGGGGGTCGAGAGGAGAAGACCACGATGAAAATGTTGAGTGGATCTCATATGCATTATTGTTGATCTAACAAAGAGTCCATATTACCTTGTCTTCTCCCTTGTATTGAATGCTTGCAGATTCCAGCTTAGTCCAATGCGCGTGCACTATTATTATTATCCACACTATTCGGTCGTGCAAGTGAAAGGCAATAATGATGATATATGATGAACTGATTGAGATGAGGAAAGCTGGTATGAACTCGACCTCTCTTGTTTTTGTAAATATGATTAGTCCATCGTTCCTGATTCAGCGTATTATGAATGAAACATGTTTGCAATGACAATTAGAGATTATAGTTGCTTATGTCATGCTTAATTTTCTAGGAGTTTATAATGGTTTACCTTGCGTGCAAACATGCTATTAAAATGGTTGTGATGTGGTATGATAGGGTGGTATCCTCCTTTGAACGATTCAAGTGGCTTGACTTGGCACATGTTCACGCATGTAGTTGAAACAAAATCAACATAACATCCACGATATTTATGTTCATGGTGAACTATATCCTACTCATGCTTGCATTCAGTGTTAATTAATTTTAATGCATGTTCATGACTGTTGTCGCTCTCTAGCTGATCGCTTACCAGTCTGTTTCTAGCATTCACTTGTACTAAGCGGGAATACTGCTTGTGCATCCAACTCCATAAACCCCAAAGTTATTCCATATGAGTCCACCGTCTATACCTATTAATAAAGCAAGATGCGTTTCGCTGATTTTTTTCATCCGTTCACCATCGAAATTTATTTTTCTATCAGAGGTGGTACTAAATTTGTGTGCGTCCATCTGTTTTTTTAACAATATAGAATTTTGTACTTGGTCCGCACACGATGTGGCCCAGGGAAACCAACCCATTTATTTGCCTGCCCATGTAGCTGCAAAATACCTATTTGTCGTCCTATGCGGTAGATAGTCCGAGCTCGCACAGGGCGCCCAGGACTGGGCCGACCCGTTTTGGTTTTCGTCTAAATTTATTTTAATTTTTATAGTCCGAGCTCGCATAGGGCGCCCAGGACTGGGCTGGCCTGTTTTAGATTTCGTCTAAATTTATTTCAATTTTTACCTTATTTCATAATTCAATTTTTTTAGAAAATTTTATTTTTTTGAATTTTCAAAAAAAGTTTGAATTACAATATTGTCTTCCCCTTTAAAAAAATATTTGGAACATTAATTTATTTTCTTGTTCTGATTTTATTAAATTCCGAAATATTCCAAAATTGTTTGCCATTTAAAAAACATGTATTTAAAAAATATTCGAAATTTGAAATATATTCCTGTTTTAATAAAATATTCACAGATTCAAAATAATGTCCACAGTTAAAAATACATTTTATAAAATTGTTCTGAATGTTCAAAACATATTCTGTTTTCAAAAGTCGGTCCAAATTAAAAAAATGTTTGGGTATTGATAAATGGTTCATTTTTTCAAAAAATGATGTTTTTTCAAATCTTGTTCGTGTTTTTTCAGAATTGACAGAAAATTAAAAACATTGGTCCTAATTTCAAAAAATGTTCACATTTCCAAGAATATTCGGCAATTCGTATTTTTAAAAAAGTTCAAAAAAAAATTTAACTCTGACATTACATTATGTTCTTAAATATTCGCGTTGGCCATCGGTTAGCAGTAGGCGTTTGTTGTCGTGGCTAGCGGCACGTGGTCGGGTTTTTAAGGTCTTATGTTTGATCGTTCAACACACAATTTTTTGGATTATTACTCGTGGCTTGCAAACACATTTATTTCATGCATGCCAATGGGTTGGCCCAGACATGAATTGTTGTGCGTCCCATGCGCTATTTGACACAATTAGCGTCATATAGTAGCTCCCACGCAACTGCCGGTAGCTCCCTAATTTTTTCGGCTATCCCTCGGGTGGGCCAAATTGGACCTACCATGTATTTTTTTCTACGAGCAACAAAAATTAAAGGGCACGAGGGGATTCAATTATGGACCTTCCCTATTGTGTCCATGGCTAAAACCAACTCAGCTAGCTTGCAATCAGATCGGAACAGTCCCATCTTGGAATTTTATACTAAATCACACCAGTTTTTATATTTCTCTGAGTTGTCTAGAAATAAGGAGGTTGTGTGAGAATAAGGAAGTTGTCTCGAGAATTATGAGCAGAACGAGATACTCCACAAATTATTGTCGAAGATTACTTGCAGGTGCTAATAAAAGACAATATGTTGTTTGGCTATAATGGAAAGAAATTGCGGGCACGTGCTAATAAAATAGAACATGTTGGTTTTGCTCTAATTAAAAAAATTATGGTACATGAGCGCAAAAAAAGTTGAAGAGAATAAATCCTTATACTGAGGGACATTCATGCCTGGTTATGTGTTGATTATGCTAATGCAACATAATTTATGCGCTGCAATTAGTAATCCATCTGATTACGTCGTCGTAGGAGAAAGTGATCAAAACAACCGTGCCTTGAAGGTCGCCGCGCAGCAACCAAATGAGAACACAACCACAACTCTAAGAGAGAGGTGGACCCGAAGGAAAAGTCGCCGCCGATAGCGTTTGGTTCATCTATGGTTATGCCCTTAAACAACACAACCAAACAAGCTACCCTATTGCCTACAGCATTTCTCTACCATCCAGGAGTCCTGGGTCGGTACAATCACGACCAAAATATTCTCTTTAATACTTTTTTTGCAGATTCAAGTATTTTTTAAGATTATTCATATCTTTCAAACCCAAACTCTAAATTTAGCATGTTATATATGAAAATTGCTCAGAAAAAATTGTAGATTCTTTTTTAAGGTAAAAATGTTTTAAAAAAGAAAAAATTGTAGATTTTAAATATGATATTATCTGGCATGTTCATTAATTTTAAAAATATTTTTATGTTGCACCATTAATCGGTACTTCTCTTTTTCTATTAAAGGTATGGATGTTTCTTACTCCTGTTTTTTCGTGCGTCACTTATTTCCAGATTTTCGTCCATCGTTTGGTTTGTCCATTTGCACACAATATAGAAAAATAAATTAAAAATGTTCACAATTTTAGAAAAAAAATTGCGAGTAGTGTAAAATGTTTATGAATTCAATAAATATTCTTGATTTTAGAAAATGT
Organism: Triticum urartu; assembly: GCF_003073215.2. Lineage (NCBI taxonomy): Eukaryota > Viridiplantae > Streptophyta > Magnoliopsida > Poales > Poaceae > Triticum > Triticum urartu. The sequence goes on along the minus strand of NC_053025.1, from coordinate 55,612,218 downwards.
TCGAAAATTGTAGAAGTGTTCACAAATTTGAAAAATGTTCATGATTTCAAATATGTGCATAAGTTTGAAAAAATGTTCATGATGTCAAAAATTGATCATGATTTCAAGAAATTGAGAGTGATAGTTTATCTTGATGATGTAACAAAATGTGGTCATGGCCATTGGACATTATGAAAAGAAAAAGATCTCCCGTTGCAACGCACAGGCCCTTTTGCTAGTACCTTCCTATATACGGTATCTACCTGCCGTTCCAAGTAAATTTGTATGTGCCAAACTCTAAACCTTGAAATAAACATTTTGTTTTGTATGCTTGAATAGCTCATGTATCAACTAGGGATGTCTATATCTTCCATGCTAGGCGGGTTATTCTCAAGAGGACTGAACTCCGCTCCTCACTCACGACAAAATGGCTGGTCACTAGGATGCCCAGTCCCATGCTCAAATCAAATCAAAATAATTGCAAACAAAACTCCCCCAGGATTGTTGTTAGTTGGAGGCACCCGTTGTTTCGGGCAAGCCATGGATTGATGCTTGTTGGTGGTGGGGGAGTATAAAATTTACCATTCTTCTTGGGAACCGCCTATAATGTGTGTAGCATGGAAGATATCGAGATCTCTTTATTTTTATGTTGACAATGAAAGTATACCGGTCAAAATATTATTCATCCCTATTTCAAAACCGAGCTCTGGCACATCTACAAATCCCTGCTTCCCTCTGCGAAGGACCTATCTATTTATATTTATGTTGAGTCAGCATCCTCTTATTTAAAAGAACCAATTGGAGAGCACCGCTGTCATTTGCATGTATTATTATTAGTTTACATTGAGTATGACTTGACTGGATCTCTTTTACCATGAATTACAATTTCCAGCCAGCCCTTGATCTTCAGGGGTGCTCTGCATTTATGTTTTGCAGTCTCAGAAAGGGCTAGCGAGATACCATCTTGTTATATCATATTATGATTGTTTTGAGAAAGTGTTCTCATCCGAGATTTATTATTATTGCTCGCTAGTTTATTATGCCATTGATATGAGTAAACATGAGACCTAAATGTTATTGTGAATATGGTTAGTTCATAATCTTTGCTGAAAACTTGAATGTTGGCTTTACATATTTACAACAACAAGAGCAAACAGAGTTTATAAAAGTTTTTCTTTATCACTTTCAGTTTGTCAACTGAATTGCTTGAGGACAAGAAAATGTTTAAGCTTGGGGGAGTTGATATGTCTCCAACGTATCTACTTTTCCAAACACTTTTGCCCTTGTTTTGGACTCTAACTTGCATGATTTGAATGGAACTAACTCGAATTGACGCTGTTTTCAGCATAATTGCATTGGTGTTATTTTCGTGCCGAAATAAAAGTTCTTGGAATGACCTGAAAATCAACGGAGATTATTTTTGGAATATATAAAAAATACTAGCAAAAAAATCAAGGCCAGGGGGGCCACACCCTGTCCACGAGGGTGGAGGCGCGCCTACCCCCCCCCCCCTGGGCACACCCCCTGCCTCGTGGGCCCCCTGGTGCTCCTCCGACCTCAACTCCAACTCCATATATTCGTGTTCGGGGAGAAAAAAATTAGAGAGAAGGATTCATCACGTTTTACGATACGGAGCCGCCGCCAAGCCCTAAACTCTCTCGGGAGGGCTGATCTGGAGTCCGTTCAGGGCTCCGGAGAGGGGAATCCGTCGCCATCATCATCATCAACCTTCCTCCATCACTAATTTCATGATGCTCACCGCCGTGCGTGAGTAATTCCATCGTAGGCTTGCTGGACGGTGATACGTCTCCGTCGTATCTACTTTTCCAAACACTTTTGCCCTTGTTTTGGACTCTAACTTGCATGATTTGAATGGAACTAACCTGGACTGACGCTGTTTTCAGCAGAATTGCCATGGTGTTATTTTTGTGCAGAAATAAAAGTTCTCGGAATGACCTGAAAATCAACGGAGAATTATTTTGGAATATATAATGAATATTGGAAGGAAGATCCACGTTAGGGGGTGCCCTTCCTGTCCACGAGGGTGGGGGCGCCTGCCCCCTGCCTCGTGGGTCCCATGACACTCCACCGACCTCAACCTGGACTCCATATATTCACTTTCGGGGAGAAAAAACCAGAGGAGAAGGATTCATCGCGTTTTACGATACGGAGCCGCCGCCAAGCCATAAACTCTCTCGGGAGGGCTGATCTGGTGTCCGTTCGGGGCTCCGGAGAGGGGAATCCATCGCCATCGTCATCATCAACCTTCCTCCATCACCAATTTCATGATGCTCACCGTCGTGCATGAGTAATTCCATCGTAGGCTTGCTGGACGATGATGGGTTGGATGAGATTTATCATGTAATCGAGTTAGTTTTGTTAGGGTTTGATCCCTAGTATCCACTATGTTCTGAGATTGATGTTGCTATGACTTTGCTATGCTTAATGCTTGTCACTAGGGCCCGAGTGCCATGATTTCAGATCTGAACCTATTATGTTTTCATCAATATATGAGAGTTCTTGATCCTATCTTGCAAGTCTATAGTCACCTATTATGTGTTATGATCCGTTAACCCCGGAGTGACAATAATCGGGATACTTACCAGTGATGACCGTAGTTTGAGGAGTTCATGTATTCACTATGTGTTAATGCTTTGTTCTGGTACTCTATTAAAAGGAGACGTTAATATCCCTTAGTTTCCAATAGGACCCCGCTGCCACGGTAGGGTAGGACAAAAGATGCCATGCAAGTTCTTTTCCGTAAGCACGTATGACTATATTCAGAATACATGCCTACATTACATTGATGAGCTGGAGCTAGTTCTGTGTCACCCTAGGTTATGACTGTTACATGATGAACCGCATCCGGCATAATTCTCCATCACCAATCCACTGCCTACAAGCTTTCCATATATTGTTCTTCGCTTATTTACTTTTCCGTTGCTATTGTTATCATCACTACAAAATACCAAAAACATTACTTTTGCTACCATTACTTTTGCTATCTTTACCACTACTATCATATTACTTTGCTACTGAATACTTTGCTGCAGATATTAAGTTTCCAGGTGTGGTTGAATTGACAACTCAGCTGCTAATACTTGAGAATATTCTTTGGCTCCCCTTGTGTTAAATCAATAAATTTGGGTTGAATAATCTACCCTCGAAAACTGTTCCGATCCCCTATACTTGTGGGTTATCAAGACTATTTTCTGGCGCCGTTGCCGGGGAGCATAGCTCTATTCTTTGAGTTACTTGGGATTTATATCTGCTTATCATTATGAAGAACTTGAAAGACGCTAAAAGAAAAAGTTATCCCTCAACTATGAGGGGAGGTAAGGAACTATCATCTAGCTCTGCACTTGATTCACCTTCTGTTTTGAGTAAGCTTGCGACACCTATACCTGCTTCTGCTAGTAATTCTGATATGTCGCATGTTGTTGTTGATGCCACTTTTGCTATGCATGAATCTTATGATGAAACTACTTCTATGCTTGATACTACTGTGCCACTTGGTGAATTTATTGATGAACTACTTGCTAGGGCTAGAGAGAATGAAATTATTGAAACTGATAATATTGATGAAAGTGATGATGAAGACTCTCCCCCTAGATATGAATTATCTGTTGTGCCTGAGGGCTATGTTATGGATGAAGAAAATGCTAGAGATTTTCTTGCTTGCAATGATAGGAGTGATCTTAAGAAATTATTAGCTAAGCTGAAACAAAAAACTGTGAATGCTAGAATGAAATATGATATTGCTTATGCTACTTCACCTATCTTTGTTACTGATAAGGATTATGAATTCTCTGTCGATCCTGAGATAATTAATTTAGTTGAATCTGATCCTTTCTATGGTTATGAATCTGAAACTGTTGTGGCACATCTTACTAAATTAAATGATATAGCCACCCTATTCACTAATGATGAGAAAACTCGCTACTATTATATCCTTAAATTATTTCCGTTCTTATTAAAGGGTGATGCTAAGATATGGTTTTATTCTCTTGTTCCTGGTTGTGTGCATAGTCCCCAGGATATGATTTATTACTTCTCTGCTAAATATTTCCCTGCTCATAAGAAACAAGCTGCTTTAAGGGAAATATATAATTTTGTGCAAATTGAAGAAGAGAGTCTCCCACAAGCTTGGGGGAGGCTTCTCCAATTACTTGCTTTGCCTGATCATCCTCTTAAGAAAAATGAAATACTTGATATCTTTTATAATGGACTAACCGATGCTTCCAGAGACCACCTGGATAGTTGTGCTGGTTGTGTTTTCAGGGAAAGAACACCAAATGAAGCTGAAATTCTATTGAATAATATGTTGACTAATGAAAATAATTGGACACTTTCTGATCCAATTCGTGATCCAATTCCTGAACCAACTCTTAAGCCAAATCCAAAGAAGAGGGGTATTCTATTTCTCAGTCCTAAAGATATGCAAGAGGCAAAGAAATCTATGAAGGAAAAAGGTATTAAAGCTGAAGATGTCAAGAATTTACCTCCTATTGAAGAAATACATGGTCTTAATTTACCGCCTGTTGAAGAAATACATGGTCTTGATAACCCGACACAGGTAGTAAAGGTAAATTCTCTCTATAGATATGATAAAGCTGAAATCCCATTTACTAAGTTTGCTAGCCCATGCTTGGATGAGTTTGATGACTTTATGGTTAAACAAGAAAACTTCATTTCTTATTTTGGTAGAGAATTAAAACACAATGCTGATATGCTTGAACACTTGGGTGATTATATGTCTAATGTTAAGGACGAACTTAAACTTATTAGTAAGCATGCTTCTATGGTTACCACTCAAGTAGAACAAGTACTTAAAGCTCAGAATGATTTTCTCAATGAATTGAGTAGTAAGAAAAATGATAATGTTGTTAGAGTTATGACTCGAGGTGGTAAAATGACTCAGGAACCTTTGTATCTTGAGGGCCATCCTAAGAGAATTGAGCAAGATTCTCAGAGAAATGTTATTGATGCACCTAGTTCTTCTAAAAGGAAGAAAAAGAAAAATAATAGGACTTTGCATGCTTCTAGTGAACCTGTTGTTGACACACCTGAGAATCCCAATGATATTTCTATTTCTAATGTTGAAACACAATCTGGTAATGAGCATGAACCTAGTGATAATGTTAATAATGATGTTCATGTTGAAGCTCAACCTAGTAATGACAATAAAGTAGAGATTGAACCTGCTGTTGATCTTGATAATCCACAATCAAAGAATCAATGTTATGACAAGAGAGACTTTGTTGCTAGGAAGCACGGTAAGGAAAGAGAACCATGGGTTTAGAAACCCATGCCTTTTCCTCCTAAACCATCCAAGAAAAAGGATGATGAGGATTTTGAGCGCTTTGCTGAAATGATTAGACCTATTGCTACCTCTTGAGCACTGCGTTGGTTTTCCCCGAAGAGGAAGGGATGATGCAGCAAAGTAGCGTAAGTATTTCCCTCAGTTTTTGAGAACCAAGGTATCAATCCAGTAGGAGGCTACGTGCGAATCCCTCGTACCTGCACAAAACAAATAAATCCTCGCAACCAACGCGAATAGGGGTTGTCAATCCCTACACGGCCACTTACGAGAGTGAGATCTGATAGATACGATAAGATAATATTTTTGGTATTTTTGTGATAAAGATGCAAAGTAAAATAAAGGAAAAGTAAAAAAGCAAAGGGAATAACTAAGTAGTAGGAGATTAATATGATGAAGATAGACTAGTGGCTTCTCTCGAGAGCATAAGTATTCTACGGTGGGTGAACAAATTACTGTTGAGCAATTGATAGAATTGAGCATAGTTATGAGAATATCTAGGTATGATCATGTATATAGGCATCACATCCGAGACAAGTAGACCGACTCCTGCCTGCATCTACTACTATTACTCCACTCATCGACCGCTATCCAGCATGCATCTAGAGTATTAAGTTAAAAACGGAGTAACACCTTCAGCAAGATGACATGATGTAGAGGGATAAACTCATGCAATATGATGAAAACCCCATCTTGTTATCCTTGATGGAAACAATACAATATGTGCCTTGCTGCCCCTACTGTCACTGGGAAAGGACACCGCAAGATTGAACCCAAAGCTAAGCACTTCTCCCATTGCAAGAAAGATCAATCTAGTAGGCCAAACCAAACTGATAATTCGAAGAGACTTGCACAGATTACCAATCATACATAAAAGAATTCAGAGAAGATTCAAATATTGTTCATAGATAGACTTGATCATAAACCCACAATTCATCGGTCTCAACAAACACACCGCAAAAAGAAGAATACATCGAATAGTTCTCCACAAGAGAGGGGGAGAACATTGTATTGAGATCCAAAAAGAGAGAAGAAGCCATCTAGCTAATAACTATGGACCCGTAGGTCTGAGGTAAACTACTCACACTTCATCGGAGGGGCTATGGTGTTGATGTAGAAGCCCTCTGTGATCGACGCCCCCTCCGGCGGAGCTCTGGAACAGGCCCCAAGATGGGATCTCGTGGATACAGAAAGTTGCGACGGTGGAATTAGGTTTTTGGCTCCGTATCTGATCGTTTGGGGGTACGTAGGTATATATAGGAGGAAGGAGTACGTCGGTGGAGAAACATGGGGCCCATGAGGGTGGAGGGCGCGCCTGGGGGGGTAGGCGTGCCCCCTACCTCGTGGCCTCCTTTTTGTGTCTTGACGTAGGGTCCAAGTCTCCTGGGTCTTGTTCGTTGAGAAAATCACGTTCCCGAAGGTTTCATTCCGTTTGATATTCCTTTTCTTCGAACCCTAAAACAGGCAAAAAACAGCAATTCTGGGCTGGGCCTCCGGTTAATAGGTTAGTCCCAAAAATAATATAAAAGTGGAAAATAAAGCCCAATAATGTCCAAAACAGTAGATAATATAGCATGGATCAGTCAAAAATTATAGATACGTTGGAGACGTATCAAGCATGCACAAGCTTAATTCATGCTCGTCCTCGAGTAGGTGAATGATAAAAACAGAATTTTTGATGCGGAGTGCTACTTGGCATAATTTTAATGTAATTCTTCTTAATTGTGGTATGAATATTCAGATCCGAAAGATTCAAGACAAAAGTTTAATATTGACATAAAAATAATAATACTTCAAGCATACTAACAAAGCAATTATGTCTTCTCAAAATAACATGGCCAAAGAAAGTTATCCCTACAAAATCATATAGTCTGGCCATGCTCCATCTTCACCACACAAAATATTTAAATCATGCACAACCCCGATGACAAGCCAAGCAATTGTTTCATACTTTTGACATTCTCTAACTTTTTCAATCTTCACGCAATACATGAGCGTGAGCCATGGATATAGCACTATAGGTGGAATAGAATGGTGGTTGTGGAGAAGACAAAAAGGGAGAAGATAGTCTCAAACTAGGCGTATCAACGGGCTATGGAGATGCCCATCAATAGATATCAATGTGAGTGAGTAGGGATTGCCATGCAATGGATGCACTAGAGCTATAAGTATATGAAAGCTCAAAAAGAAACTAAGTGGGTGTGCATCCAACTTGCTTGCTCAGGAAGACCTAGGGCAATTTGAGGAAGCCCATAATTGGAATATACAAGCCAAGTTCTATAATGAAAAATTCCCACTAGTATATGAAAGTGACGAAATGAGAGACTCTCTACTATGAATATCATGGTGCTACTTTGAAGCACAAGTGTGGCAAAAGGATACTAGCATTGTCCCTTCTCTCTTTTTCTCTCATTTTTTTATTTGGGTATTTTCTCTTTTTTATGGCCTCTTTTTTTATTTTTTATTTTTAGTCTGGAGTCTCATCCCGACTTGTGGGGGAATCATAGTCTCCATCATCCTTTCCTCACTGGGACAATGCTCTAATAATGATTATCATCACAATTTTATTTTTCTTACAACTCTACAATTACAACTCGATACTTAGGACAAAATATGACTCTATATGAATGCCTCCGGCGGTGTACCGGTTTATGCAATGACTCATGAGTGACATGTATGAAAGAATTATGAACGGTGGCTTTGCCACAAATACGATGTCGATTACATGATCATGCTAAGCAATCTGACAATGATGGAGTGTGTCATAATAAACAGAACGGTGGAAAGTTGCATGGCAATATATCTCGGAATGGCTATGGAAATGCCATAATAGGTAGGTATGGTGGCTATTTTGAGGAAGGTATATGGTGGGTGTATGATACCGACAAAAGGTTTGCGGTATTAGAGAGGCTAGCAAAGGTGGAAGGGTGAGAAAAAGTGCGTATAATCCATGGACTCAACATTAGTCATAAAGAACTCATATACTTATTGCAAAAATCTACAAGTTATCAAAGCAAAGTATTACGTGCATGCTCCTAGGGGGGTAGATTGGTAGGAAAAGACCATCGCTCGTCCCCGACCGCCACTCATAAGGAAGACAATCAAAAAATAAATCATGCTCCGACTTCATCACACAACGGTTCACCATACGTGCATGCTACGGGAATCACAAATTTAAAACAAGTATTCTTCAAATTCACAACTACTCTATTAGCACAACTTTAATATCACCATCTTCATATCTCAAAACAATTATCAAGCATCGAACTTCTCATAGTATTCAACACACTCATAAGAAAGTTTTATTATTAATCTTGTATACCAGGCATATTAGGATTTTAAGAAAATTACCATGCTATTTATGACTCTCAAAATAATCTAAGTGAAGCATGAGAGATCAATAGTTTCTATAAAACTAATCCACCACCGTGCTCTAAAAGATATAAGTGAAGTACTAGAGCAAAACTACATAACTCAAAAGATATAAGCGAAGCACATAGAGTATTCTAACAAATTCCAAATCATGTATGTCTTTCTCAAAAGGTGTGTACAGCAAGGATGATTGTGGTAAACTAAAAAGTAAAGACTCAAATCATACAAGACGCTCCAAGCAAAACACATATCATGTGGTGAATAAAAATATAGCTCCAAGTAAAGTTACCGATAGAAGTAGACGAAAGAGGGGATGCCTTCCGGGGCATCCCCAAGATTTTGCTTTTAGGTGTCCTTGGATTATCTTGGGGGTACCATGGGAATCCCAAAGATTAGGCTCTTGCAACTCCTTGTTCCATAATCCATCAAATCTTTACCCAAAACTTAAAAACTTCACAACACAAAACTTAAAGTAGAAAATCTCGTGAGCTCCGTTAGCGAAAGAAAACAAAAGACCACTTCAAGGTACTGTAATGAACTCATTATTTATTTATATTTGTGTTATACCTACTGTATTCCAACTTCTCTATGGTTTATAAACTATTTTACTAGCCATAGATTCATCAAAATAAGCAAACAACACACGAAAAACAGAATCTGTCAAAAACAGAACAGTCTGTAGTAATCTGTAGCTAGCGCAAGATCTGGAACCCCAAAAATTCTAAAATAAATTGCTGGATGTGAGGAATTTATCTATTAATCATATGCAAAAAGAATTAACTAAATATCACTTTCCAAATAAAAATGGCAGCAGTTCTCGTGAGCGCTAAAGTTTCTGTTTTTTACAGCAAGTGTAACAAGACTTTCCCCAAGTCTTCCCAACGGTTCTACTTGGCACAAACACTAATTAAACACAAAAAAACACAACAAAACAGATGCTAGATAAATTATTTATTACTAAACCGTAGCAAAAAGCAAGTAATAAAAATAAAATTGGGTTGCCTCCCAACAATCGCTATCGTTTAACGCCCCTAGCTAGGCATAACAAGCAAGGATAGATCTAGGTATTGCCATCTTTGGTAGGTAATCCATAAGTGGCTCTCATAATAGATTCATAAGGTAATTTAATTTTATTTCTAGGAAAGTGTTCCATGCCTTTCCTTAATGGAAATTGGAATCTAATATTTCCTTCCTTCATATCAATAATTGCACCAATCGTTCTAATTAAAGGTCTACCAAGAATAATAGGATAGGAAGGATTGCAATTATATCAAGAACAATAAAATCTACGGGCTGATACGTCTCCAACGTATCTATAATTTTTGATTAATCCATGCTATTATATTATCAACCTTGGGTGTTTTATATACATTTATATGCTATTTTATATGATTTTTGGGACTAACCTATTAACCCAGAGCCTAGTGCCAGTTTCTGTTTTTTCCTTGTTTTAGAATATCGCAGAAAAGGAAAATCAAACAGAGTCCGATTGACCTGAAACTTCACGGAACTTATTTTTGGATCAGAAGAAGCCGAGAAGACTTGGAGTGCACGGTAGGGGGTCAACGAGGAAGCCACGAGGCAGGGGGCGCGCCCACCCCCCTGGGGGCGCCCTCCACCCTCGTGGTCCCCTCGTGGCTCCCCTAACGTACTTCTTCCGCCTATATATCTCCATATACCCTAAAACGATCGGGGAGCACAATAGATCAGGAGTTTCGCCGCCAGAAGCCTTCGTAGCCACCGAAAGCCAATCTAGACCCGTCTTGGCACCCTGCCGGAGGGGGAATCCCTCTCCGGTGGCCATCTTCATCATCCCGGTGCTCTCCATGACGAGGAGGGAGTAGTTCTCCCTCGGGGCTGAGGGTATGTACCAGTAGCTATGTGTTTGATCTCTCTCTCTCTCGTGTTCTTGAGGTGATACGATCTTGATGTATCGCGAGCTTTCCTGTTATAGTTGGATCTTATGATGTTTCTCCCCCTCTACTCTCTTGTAATGGATTGAGTTTCCCCTTTGAAGTTATCTTATCAGATTGAGTCTTTAAAGATTTGAGAACACTTGATGTATATCTTGCCATGAGTATCTGTGGTGACAATGGGATACCACGTGATTCACTTGATGTATGTTTTGGTGATCAACTTGCAGGTTCCGCCCATGAACCTATGCATAGGGGTTGGCACATGTTTTCATCGTGATTCTTCGGTAGGAACTTTGGGGCACTCTTTGAGGTTCTATGTGTTGGTTGAATAGATGAATCTGAGATTGTGTGATGCATATCGTATAATCATACCCACGGATACTTGAGGTGACATTGGAGTATCTAGGTGACATTAGGGTTTTGGTTGATTTGTGTCTTAAGGTGTTATTCTAGTATGAACTCTAGGGCTGTTTGTGACACTTATAGGAATAGCCCAACAGATTGATTGGAAAGAATAACTTTGAGGTGGTTTCATACCCTACCATAATCTCTTCGTTTGTTCTCCGCTATTAGTGACTTTGGAGTGACTCTTTGTTGCATGTTGAGGGATAGTTATGTGATCCAATTATGTTATTATTGTTGAGGGAACTTGCACTAGCGAAAGTATGAACCCTAGGCCTTGTTTCAACGCATTGCAATACCGTTTACGCTCACTTTTATCATTAGTTACCTTGCTGTTTTTATAATTTCAGAGTACAAATACCTTTATCTACTATACATATACCACTTGTATCACTATCTCTTCACCAAACTAGTGCACCTATACAATTTACCATTGTATTGGGTGTGTTGGGGACACAAGAGACTCTTTGTTATTTGGTTGCAGGGTTGCTTGAGAGAGACCATCTTCATCCTACGCCTCCTACGGATTGATAAACCTTAGGTCATCCACTTGAGGGAAATTTGCTACTGTCCTACAAACCTCTGCACTTGGAGGCCCAACAACGTCTACAAGAAGAAGGTTATGTAGTAGACATCAAGCTCTTTTCTGGCATCGTTGCTGGGGAGGTGAGTGCTTGAAGGTATATCTTTAGATCTTGCAATCGAATCTTTTTGTTTCTTGTTTTAGCACTAGTTTAGTTTATAAAAGAAAACTATAAAAAAAAGGAATTGAGTTTGTCTCATACGCTTCACCTTTTTAATCTCTTTCGTGAGTATGATGGAAAGGGTAATTGTGCTCAAGTGCTAGAAGAAGAAATCTATAAAATGTTTGGCACTAAATATTTGAATGATGAGCATGATTGCAATGTTTTTAGTATGAACTCCATGAATATCCATGATGCTAATGGTATGCAAAGCCACAAGCTTGGGGAAGCTATGTTTGATGAAGATGATATTTTTTGTCCCCCAAGTTTTGATGAGCAAATTTATTATGATGAAAGCATGCCTCCTATTTATGATGATTATATTGATGAAAGTGGATTTGGAGAGGTCATGACTTTATTTTGTGATGAATCCACTATTTCAGAAGAGGTTCCAATTGATTATGAGAACAAAGTTGCTATCTATGATGATTATTGTGATGACTTCTATTCTATCAAGAATAATGATATCCATGAAACTTGTCATCATAATTTTAGTTTTCAATTGGATTATGCCTCAAATGATAATTATTTCATTGAGTTTGCTCCCACTATTATTCATGAGAAGAATTTTGCCTGTGTTGAGAGTAATAAAATCTCTATGCTTGTAGATGAAAAGAATGCTTTAGGTGCTGGTTATATTGTTGAATTCATTCATGATGCTACTGAAAATTATTATGAGGGAGGAATATATGCTTGTAGCAATTGCAATAATATCAAGTTTCCTCTCTATGTGCTTAAAGTTTTAAAGTTATGTTTGTTTTGCCTTCCTATGCTAGTTGATTATTGTTCCCATAAGTTGTTTGCTCACAAAATCCCTATGCATAGGAAGTGTGTTAGACTTAAATGTGTTAGTCATATTCTTCATGATGCTCTCTTTATGTTCCAATTCTTATCCTTTATGTAAGCATCATTGAAATCATCATGCCTAGCTAGGGGCGTTAAACGATAGCGCTTGTTGGGAGGAAACCCAACTTTATTTTTGTTCCTTGCTTTTTGCTCATGTTTAGTAATAAATAATTTATCTAGCCTCTGTTATGATTTAGTTTTATGGTTTAATTAGCATTTGTGCCAAGTAGAACCGTTGGGAGGACTTGGGGAAAGTCTTGTTGATCTTGCTGTAAAAAACAGAAACTTTAGCGCTCACGAGATTAGTTGCCATTTTTTATTGGAGAGTGATATTTAGTTAATTCGTGTTGCAGATGATTAATAGATAAATTCCTCAGGTCCAGAAATTTATTTTATAATTTTTGGGGTTCCATAAGTTTGCGTTAGTTACAGATTACTACAGACTGTTCTGTTTTTGACAGATTCTGTTTTTCATGTGTTGTTTGCTTATTTTGATGAATCTATGGCTAGTAAAATAGTTTATAAACCATAGTGAAGTTGGAATACAGTAGGTTTAACACCAATATAAATCAAGAATTATCTCATTACAGTACCTTATGATGGTGATTTGTTTTCTTTCACTAACGGAGCTTACGAGTTTTCTGTTAAGTTTTGTGTTGTGAAGTTTTCAAGTTTTGGGTAAAGATTCGATGGACTATGGAATAAGGAGTGGCAAGAGCCTAAGATTGGGGATTCCCAAGGCACCCCAAGGTAATATTCAAGGACAACCAAGAGCCTAAGCTTGGGGATGCCCCGGAAGGCATCCCCTCTTTCGTCTACTCCCATCGGTAACTTTACTTGGAGCTATATTTTTATTCACCACATGATATGTGTTTTGCTTGGAGCGTCAATTTATTTTGTTAGGATTTGCTTGCTGTTATTTAGAACAATTTTTTGCATCTTTTATTCCAATAAAAGTGGCATTGATAGTCTTTACTATGCCTATGTTACAAGTCTTCATGTTGCTGTTTGAAAACAGAAAATTTACCGCTGTTGCAATAATTCCCTAGAAAAGTCAGAATGTGATAAAATGTTGAAACCTTTTGAATATCGGAATTTTCTTTCATAATTTTTGGAGTTAGGGAAGTATGGATGTTGCTGCATTCTTTACAGACTGTCCTGTTTAGGCAGATTGCTGTTATGTTTGCATATGTTTGCTTCTTTAATGATTCTATTTGAGGATAGGACTATTAAATATGCAGAGACATTTAGTATGCAATGTTGAGTAATAATTTTAGTGATTTGCTACAGTAGAGTATGATAAGGTTTTGGCAATGGTTTATACTAACTTATCTCATGAGTCCTTGTTGAGTTTTGTGTGGATGAAGCTTTTGAGATTTAGGGAAACCGTGATATGAGAGGAATTAAGGAGACACAAAATCTCAAGCTTGATTCCCAAGGCATCCCAAGATAATATTTCAAGAAGTCTCAAGCGTCTAATCTTGGGGATGCCCCGGTTGGCATCCCACCTTTCTTCTTCAACAACTATCAGTTAGTATCCGTTGATCCTAAGTTTTTGCTTCTTCACATGATGTTTGATATTCTTAGAATGTCATTTTATTTTGCTTTGCTTGTTGTTTGAATAAAATACCAAGATCTGAAATTATTAAATGTTAGAGAGTCTTCACATAGTTGCATAATTATTCGACTACTCATTGAGCTTCACCTATATTTTTTGGAGTAGTTTGTCATTGCTCTAGTACTTCACTTATATATTTTAGAGCATGGTGGTAGTTTTATTTTGATGAAATAGATGAACTCTCGTGCTTCACTTATATTATTTTGAGAGTCTTTAGAACAGCATGGTAGTTTGCTTTGGTTATGAAACTAGTCCTAATATGATGGGCATCCACGAGGGACATAATAAAAACTTTCACATAAGTGCATTGAATACTATGAGAAGTTTGATACTTGATGATTGTTTTGAGATATGAGGATGGTAATATTAGAGTCATGCTAGTGAGTAGTTGTGAATTTGAGAGATACTTGTGTTAAAGTTTGTGATTCCCGTAGCATGCATGTATGGTGAACCGTTATGTGATGAAGTCGGAGCATGATTTATTTACTGATTGTCTTCCTTATGAGTGGCGGCCGGGGACGAGCAATGGTCTTTTCCTACCAATATATCCCCCTTGGAGCATGCGCGTAATACTTTGTTTCGATAACTAATAGATTTTTGCAATAAGTATGTGAGTTCTTTATGACTAATGTTGAGTCCATGGATTATATGCACTCTCATCCTTCCACCATTGCAAGCCTCTCTAGTACCGCGCAACTTTCGCCGGTACCTTAAACCCACCATATACCTTCCTCAAAACAGCCACCATATCTACCTATTATGGCATTTCCATAGCCATTCTGAGATATATTGCCATGCAACTTTCCATCGTTCTGTTTATTATGACACGCTCCATCATTGTCATATTGCTTTGCATGATCATGTAGTTGACATTGTATTTGTGGCAAAGCCACCGTTCATAATTCTATCATACATGTCACTCATGACTCATTGCACATCCCGGTACACCGCCGGAGGCATTCATATAGAGTCATATTTCGTCCTAAGAATTGAGTTGTAATTCTTCAGTTGTAAGTAAATAAAAGTGTGATTATCATCATTATTAGAGCATTGTCCCAGTGAGGAAAGGATGATGGAGGCTATGATTCCCCCACAAGTCAGGATGAGACTCCGGACGAAAATAAGTAAATAAAAGAGGCCAAAGAAGCCCAAATAAAAAAAAGAGAGAAAAGAGGCCATAAAAAAAGAGAAGGCCCAAATAAAAAAATGAGAGAAAAGAGAGAAGGGGAAATGCTACTATCCTCTTACCACACTTGTGCTTCAAATTAGCACCATGATCTTCATGATAGAGAATCTCCTATGTTTTCACTTTCATATACTAGTGGGAATCTTTCATTATAGAACTTGGGTTGTATATTCCAATGATGGGCTTCCTCAAAATGCCCTAGGTCTTCATGAGCAAGCGAGTTGGATGCACACCCACTAGTTTCTTTTGTTGAGCTTTCATACACTTATAGCTCTAGTGCATCCGTTGCATGGCAATCCCTACTCACTCACATTGATATCTATTAATGGGCATCTCCATAGCCCGTTGATATGCCTAGTTGATGTGAGACTATCTTCTCCTTTTTGTCTTCTCCACAACCACCATTCTATTCCACCTATAGTGCTATATCCATGGCTCACGCTCATGTATTGCGTGAAGATTGAAAAAGTTTGAGAACATTAAAAGTATGAAATAATTTCTCGGCTTGTCATCGGGGTTGTGCATGATTTGAATACTTTGTGTGGTGAAGATGGAGCATAGCCAGACTATATGATTTTGTAGGGATAACTTTCTTTGGCCATGTTATTTTGAAGAGACATAATTACTTAGTTAGTATGCTTGAAGTATTATTGTTTTTATGTCAATATTAAACTTTTGTCTTGAATCTTATGGATCAGAATATTCTTGCCACAATAAAGAAGATTACATGGATAAATATGTTAGGTAGCATTCCACATCAAAAATTCTGTTTTTATCATTTACCTACTCGAGGACGAGCAGGTACTAAGCTTGGGGATGCTGATACGTCTCCCACGTATCTATAATTTTTGATTGTTCCATGCTATTATATTATCAACCTTGGATGTTTTATATGCATTTATATGCTATTTTATATGATTTTTGGGACTAACCTATTAACCCAGAGCCCAGTGCCAGTTTCTGTTTTTCCTTGTTTTAGAATATAGCAGAAAAGGAAAATCAAACGGAGTCCAATTGACCTGAAACTTCACAGAACATATTTTTGGATCAGAAGAAGCCCAGAAGACTTGGAGTGCACGTCAGGGGGGTCAACGAGGAAGCCACGAGGCAGGGGGCGCGCCCACCCCCCTGGGCGCGCCCTCCACCCTCGTGGGCCCCTCGTGGCTCCCCTGACGTACTTCTTCCGCCTATATATCTCCATATATCCTAAAACAATCGGGGAGCACAATAGATCGAGAGTTTCACCGCTAGAAGCCTCGGTAGCCACCGAAAGCCAATCTAGACCCGTTCCGGCACCTTGTCGGAGGGGGAATCCCTCTCCGGTGGCCATCTTCATCATCCCGGTGCTCTCCATGACGAGGAGGGAGTAGTTCTCCCTCGGGGCTGAGGGTATGTACCAGTAGCTATGTGTTTGATATCTCTCTCTCTCTCGTGTTCTTGAGGTGATACGATCTTGATGTATCGCGAGCTTTGCTATTATAGTTGGATCTTATGATGTTTCTCCCCCCTCTACTCTCTTGTAATGGATTGAGTTTCCCCTTTGAAGTTATCTTATCGGATTGAGTCTTTAAAGATTTGAGAACACTTGATGTATGTCTTGGCGTGAGTATCTGTGGTGACAATGGGATACCACGTGATTCACTTGATGTATGTTTTGCTGATCAACTTGCAGGTTTCGCCCATGAACATATGCATAGGGGTTGGCACACGTTTTCGTCATGATTCTCTGGTAGGAACTTTGGGGCGCTCTTTGAGGTTCTATGTGTTGGTTGAATAGATGAATCTGAGATTGTGTGATGCATATCATATAATCATACCCATGGATACTTGAGGTGACATTGGAGTATCTAGGTGACATCAGGGTTTTGGTTGATTTGTGTCTTAAGGTGTTATTCTAGTACGAACTCTAGGGCTGTTTGTGACACTGTAGGATCGAAAGTATGTCTAGAGGGGGTGATTAGACTACTTGACCAATTAAAAATCTATCCTTTTCCCAATTTTAGTCTTTGGCAAATTTTAGCTATCTTAGCACAAGTCAAGCAATCTTAACACAATTCAAGCAAGCATGCAAAGAGTCTATGATCAGCGGAAAGTAAAGCATGCAACTTGCAAGAATGTAAAGGGAAGGGTTTGGAGAATTCAAACGCAATTGGAGACACGGATGTTTTTGTCGTGGTTCCGATAGGTGGTGCTGTCGTACATCCATGTTGATGGAGACTTCAACCCACGAAGGGTAACGGTTCCGCGAGTCCACGGAGGGCTCCACCCACGAAGGGTCCATGAAGAAGCAACCTTGTCTATCCCATCATGGCCATCACCCACGAAGGACTTGCCTCACTAGCGGTAGATCTTCACGAAGTAGGCGATCTCCTTGCCCTTACAAACTCCTTGGTTCAACTCCACAATCTTTGTTTGAGGCTCCCAAGTGACACCTAGCCAATGTAGGAGACACCACTCTCCAAGAAGTAACAAATGGTGTGTTGATGATGAACTCCTTGCTCTTGTGCTTCAAATGATAGTCTCCCCAACACTCAACTCTCTCTCACAGGATATGAATTTGGTGGAAAGAATATTTGAGTGGAAAGCAACTTGGGGAAGGCTAGAGATCAAGATCCATATGGTGGGAATGGAATATCTTGGCCTCAACACATGAGTAGGTGGTTCTCTCTCAGAAAATGTGGATTGGAAGTGTAGGTATGTTCTGATGGCTCTCTCCATGAATGAAGAGTGGGTGGAGGGGTATATATAGCCTCCACACAAAAACTAACCGTTACACACAATTTACCAATCT
Source organism: Triticum urartu (assembly GCF_003073215.2). NCBI lineage: Eukaryota > Viridiplantae > Streptophyta > Magnoliopsida > Poales > Poaceae > Triticum > Triticum urartu. Next base: position 55,594,045 of record NC_053025.1, on the reverse strand, counting down.
CGGTGAGACCGGATTAAGAAACTTGGTCGGACCGATTTAGCAAACCTAGTGACCATTAGGATTTTCGGTGGGACTGAGATGCAACTCGGTAGGACCGATATGGTTAGGGTTAGGGCATAACGTAATCTCGGTGTGACCGATTACACAAACTTGGTGGGACCGATTTTGGTAATAAGCTAACCAGAGAGTTGGTCAGGTAAACTCGGTGGGACCGATTTGCTCAATTCGGTGGGACCGAAATGTTACAAAAGGGAAACAGAGAGTTTACATTGCAATCTCGGTGGGACCGATCACTCATCTCGGTAGGACCGAAATGTTACGAAGGGAAACAGAGAGATTACAACCCCATCTCGGTGTGACCGAAATCCCTATCAGTGAGACTGATTTGCCTAGGGTTTGTGGCAGTGGCTATGACATCTGAAACTCGGTGGCGCCGGATAGAAAGAATCGGTGGGGCCGAGTTTGACTTTTGGTTTAGGTCATATGTGGATGTGGGAAGGTAGTTGAGGGTTTTGGAGCATATCACTAAGCACTATGAAGCAAGAACCTCATCAAGCAACACCTCATCCCTCCTTGATAGTATTGGCTTTTCCTATAGACTCAATGTGATCTTGGATCACTAAAATATAAAATGTAGAGTCTTGAGCTTTGAGCTTGAGCCAATCTTTTTGTCCTTAGTATTTTGAGGGGTCCACTTTCCTCATCCATGCCATGCCATTCATTGAGCTTTTCCTCAAATATTAATCTTGGAATAGCATTAGCTCAATGAGCTATATGTTGTTAGGAATTACCAAAACCACCTAGGGATAGTTGCACTTTCAATCTCCCCCTTTTTGGTAATTGATGACAACATATAGATCAAAGCTTCGACAAATGATAATAAGAGTGAAAAAATATTGTCGCTTTGAGAAGTATGTGAAAAGCAAGAGCTCCCCCTAAATTTGTGCATAGTTTATGATTTGCTTTGGACTGCAAATACACAGAGAGTTAGGCTCATGGGTTACTCTTCCATGTCACATACATCTTGGTGGAGCGCTCAAAATGATAATAATTAAATACATGCACTCATCACCAAGCAAAGTGAATGATCATATAGGGATAAAATGATAATATCATCCAACAAGCATTAATGTAGCATATGATAGTGTAGCATATGATCAAACACACGTGATCATCCAAGTATCACGCAGACAGGAAGTATCTCAAACAAGCAAAGCAAATAAAGTTCAACCACCAAAGCAAGAGAGAATAAAAGGCAACGCTCTCTCTCGAAGCCTATGATCTATACATTTTTCTCCCCCTTTGGCAACAAGTTACCAAAAAGTTCCTAGAAAATGCATAGCACTAAATCGTCTCTCAGGCTTGGTCTTCAGGTGGTGGTGTCTGGATAACCCCAAGAACAAAGGCTTCAGTCGAAGTAGATTGAGCTCATGGAGTAGGTGCTGGAGTTGGTGGCACTAAAGATGTAGCTGGTGCAAATGAAGTGGCTTTGGTGTATGGAACAGGCACTGCAGCAGACCTCTGAGCTCTAAGCACTCTTGCAAATGCATCAGTGGTTATCTTGCCCTTCCTCTCCTGCATATGATCCTGAAGTTGCTCCACAACAGACTGGATCTCAGTTACCTTCACATTCAAGTCATAGAACTTTTGCTCCACGATCCTTTCCAAGCTCTCCTGGTTTTGAGTCAGGGTGGCCAGTCCCTTCTCAATCCTCGGAGTGGATGCAATCAAGTAGCCAAGCTGATCTTGCTTGCTCTTCAGAAGATACTGAGATGCTTCTTCAGTAGTTGGCATCCTTGCATCCTTTTCAGCCTTTGCCTTCTCCTTCTTGGCTTGTGCGTGCACAGAAGATGGTTCATTTTCATCCATCACCACAGTGTTGTCCTCAGATTCTGGGTAGATGGGCAGGTGCTCCTTGTCCAGCAGATATGTGCCTGTGCCCATCTTGGAGTTAATCGGCTCCTGGATCTATGGGGCATACCCACAACTCCTCTTTTGGTCAGCAGTTGTCCTCTTGATAGTTTCAACTATAAGACACATGACCTTGAACTTTTGTGGAACATCAAAAATGTGCAGCAAGTTTATTGCATGGCCTCTGATCATCTTGTGATCTCCTGACTTTGGCAAGAGAGTGTGCCTGAGGATCCAGTTTATAGTTGGCAATCCTGACAGAAGGTAATGTACAGATCCAAACTTATGTGTCTCAAGAGCAGCATCTGGGATCTCCTTGTACATGTGTGCCATGGAGTTATGATCCTTCTTCTTCTTGGCATAGACATCCAAGTCGTCTTCACTCTCTTTTGGAGCATTGATCAACTTATCCCATTCTGCAACTTTGGACTGGTACCTAGTACCTTCAGACATCCAGACAATCCTTCCATCTGGGTAGAAGTGAGCTGTGGAGTAGAACTGCATGATAAGCTCATCATTCCATTTTGTGAGCTTCTGAGCCACAAACTCATCAACTCCACAAGCCTTGAAACTGTCATACACACCTGGATAATGTTCATCATTCTCCTTGATGTAGTCCCAGTCGACCCATCTCATGTCACACACTATTGGTTTCTTGTCAAGCAAGATGGTCTCATAGAAGTCCTGTTGTTCCTTTATATGGAACCTGTAGTCCACAGCAGTGCTTCTCCTGGTGGCATATGGATCAGACTCTCTCCATAGCCTCAACACTGAATCCTTCCTGATCTTCATGTTTTCAGCTACTGGATGAGCATCATTGTGATCTGGAATTTTTGGCTTGAACTTCCTCAAGACATGTGACTCATCATCTTCTTTTTCCATTTCAGCTTCAGGCATTGGGGCCTTGTTCTTCTCCTCAGCAGGGATGTTCCTAGTGCTCCTCTTTGGTTTTGGCTTTGGAGCTGGAGCAGCAGCCTTAGGAGCAGCCTTAGGCTTAGATGGAACAGCCCCTGCCCTGATGGCATCACCCATAAGCTTCTGAGCTTTGGGTGCTGGTGCAGCATCTTCTTCCTCTTCCTCTTCAGAATCTCTCATGATTGAGGATCTCCCAAGCACTCTGGCAGTGGTCTTCTTGACCCTCTCTTTCCTCTTCTTCCCTTCTGCAGCAGCTTCTTTGGGTTCAGATTCCAAAGGTACTTGAGTAGAGTCTCTGGCTTTAGACATGGGAATTCTCTTTGCAGGCACTTTGGTTTTCATACCAGGCTTAGTGGCAGCAACAGTGCTATATTCCTTCTTAACCACTTCCTTCTTGGAAGTGGCCTCATCCTCAACTGCCACATAGTCTTCATCCTCAGATTCAGAAGTTTTCTTCTTTCTGGCCCTGGTGGCAGCTTTGGGTAAGTTGCTTGGGGTGCTCCTGCTTCCATCATCAGAGCTGCTAGAGGGACTAGTGCCCTCACTCAAGTGAACCTGCTCCTCTAACTTGTTCTGGCTGTCACTCTGATCAGACATACTGCAAACACTGACAGCAGACCCTGTGAATAGATATAGATGAGATAGAGTGGATGAGCATCACAAAATGCAGAGGTTTTTGCAAAAGAATGAGTCAAAAACTTAATTTTAGTTTTCCACAAAAAGCATTTCGGATCAACCGATTTGTAAACTCGGTGATACCGAAGTAGCTATTGGAACCTAAACTAGTGAACTCAGTCAGACCGAGTCACAGTTCGGTGGCACCGAGACTGCTAGGGTTTCACAAAGTCCTGAACTCGGTCACACCGATTTGCAATTCTCGGTCAGACCGAGAATCACATGTGCAATGGCCTGAGCCGAATCGGTGGTATCGAGTTCCACAACTCGGTGGGTTCGTGATGGTTTCGGCGGAAACCTAACCCTAGAATCTCATTTCACGACTAAACTATGGAGTGTTTTCAATGGATAGAATGATATCAATCGTGGCAAGATACATGGCGAACACAATGTGCTAGGAATCAGATAAGGATAGCATAGTGATCGAGTTCATACCCTAGTTCGGTGATGAACTCGCTACGGCGGCAACGGTGGAGATGATCCCGTTGACGGCGGCGGAGACCAGCGGCAGGAGGCAGCTGGCGACGAGGAGGACTGAGGGAGTCCTGGATTAGGGGGTGTCTGGATAGCTGGACTATACCTTCGGCCGGACTCCTGGACTATGAAGATACAAGATTGAAGACTTCGTCCCGTGTCCGGAAGGGACTTTCCTTGGCGTGGAAGGCAAGCTTGGCGATACGGATATGTAGATCTCCTACCATTGTAACCGACTCTGTGTAACCCTATCCCTCTCCGGTGTGTATATAAACCATAGGGTTTTAGTCCGTAGGACGAACAACAATCATACCATAGGCTAGCTTCTAGGGTATAGCCTCTCTGATCTCGTGGTAGATCTACTCTTGTACTACCCATATCATCAATATTAATCAAGCAGGACGTAGGGTTTTACCTCCATCAAGAGGGCCCGAACCTGGGTAAAACATCGTGTCCCCTGCCTCCTGTTACCATCCGCCTAGATGCACAGTTCGGGACCCCCTACCCGAGATCCGCCGGTTTTGACACCGACATTGGTGCTTTCCTTGAGAGTTCCTCTGTGCCGTCACTTTTGGGCTCGATGGCTTCTCCGGTCATCAACAGCGATGCAATCCGGGGTGAGACTTTTCTCCCCGGACAGATCTTCGTATTCGGCGGCTTTGCATTGCGGGCCAATTCGCTTGGCCATCTGGAGTAGATCGAAAGCTACGCCCCTGGCCATCAGGTCATATTTGGAAGTTTGAACTACACGGCCGACATCCGCGGAGACTTGATCTTCGACGGATTCGAGCCACAGCCGAGCGCGCCGCACTGTCACGATGGGCATGGTCTAGCTCTGCCGCCGAACAGTGCCCTGGAGGCCGCACCTCTGTCCGCTCCGACCCCTAGCTCGGAGCCGATCACACCAATCGAGGATGGGTGGTTAGACACCACCTCGGGGGCTGCAATCTCTATGGCGATCGAGCCGAACACCAGGCCTATTCTCTGCGAAGCCCGTGACTCCAAGGAGCCGGACTCCTCTCCTGACTCCGAGCCCTCCGCGCCCCTACCGATCGAACCCGATTGGGCGCCGATCATGGAGTTCACCGCCGCGGACATCTTTCAGCACTCGCCCTTCGGCGATATTCTGAATTCACTAAAGTCTCTCTCTTTATCAGGAGAGCCCTGGCCGGACTATGGTCAGTAAGGTTGGGATGCGGATGATGAAGAAATTCAAAGCCCACCCACCACCCACTTCGTAGCCACTGTCGATGATTTAACCGACATGCTCGACTTCGACTCCGAAGACATCGACGGTATGGACGCTGATGCAGGAGACGATCAAGAACCAGCGCCTATAGGGCACTAGAAAGCCACCTCGTCGATGATATATACATGGTGGACACCCCAAAAGAAGGCAATGGCGATGGAACAGCGGAGGATGACCCCTCCAAGAAGCAGCCTAAGCGCCGGCGTCAGCGGCGCCGCTCTAAATCCCGCCAAAGCAAAAACGGTGATTCCGGCACGGGAGATAATAACACCCCGGACAGTGCCGAAGACAACCACCTCCAGCAAGATTCAGCACAGGAGGATGGAGAAGCCAGCCCTCATGAGAGAGCGGCAGACAGAGAGGTCGAGGACGATAATTATATGCCTCCCTCCGAAGACGAGGCAAGCCTCGACGACGACGAATTTGTCGTGCCGGAGGATCCCGTCGAACAAGAGCGTTTCAAACGCAGGCTTATGGCCATGGCGAGCAGCCTCAAGAAAAAACAGCAACAGCTTAGAGCTGATCAAGATTTGCTAGCCGACAGATGGACTGAAGTCCTTGTGGCCGAAGAGTATGAACTCGAACGCCCCTCCAAGAGCTACCCAAAGCGCAAGTTGCTACCCCAATTAGAGGAGGAAGCACCTAAACATACATCACCAGCGCATGATGCGGCCGACCGGCCACCCCGTGGCCGCGACAGAGAGGCCTCTCGACGCTCCACTCAAGCCGCACCCCGGCGTCGCTCAAAAAATACCAAGGCATGGGAAAATGCGCCAGACCTGTGAGATATATTGGAGGACAAGGCAAGGCAAACAAGATCGATCTACGGATCACGTGGGCGCCCCACAGCACGAGACGGTACTTGTCACGCCGGATACAGTAAATCCGGCCGGGCCGAACACAGTAGACAAAGCTCGTTTGAGCTGCGTCGTGATATAGCCCAATACAGAGGCGCCGCACACCCGCTATGCTTCACAGATGAAGTAATGGATCATCAAATCCAAGAGGGTTTCAAACCCGTGAACATCGAATCATACGATGGCACAACAGATCCTGCGGTATGGATCGAGGACTATCTCCTTCATATCCACATGGCCTGTGGTGATGACCTACACGCCATCAAATACCTCCCACTCAAGCTTAAAGGACCAGCTCGGCATTGTCTTAACAGCTTGCCAGCAGAATCAATTGGTTGTTGGGAGGACCTGGAAGCCGCATTCCTCGACAATTTCCAGGGCACTTATGTGCGACCACCAGATGCCGATGACCTAAGCCACATAATTCAGCAGCCAGAGGAATCGGCCTGACAATTCTGAACACGGTTCCTAACCAAGAAAAATCAAATCGTCGACTGTTCGGACGCAGAGGCCCTAGCAGCCTTCAAGCATAACATCTGCGATGAGTGGCTTGCACGGCACCTAGGAAAGGAAAAGCCGAAATCTATGGCAGTCCTCACGACACTTATGACCCGCTTCTGCGCGGGAGAAGATAGCTGGCTAGCTCGCAGCAATAACATGACCAAGAGCCCTGGTAATTCGGATACCAAGGACAGCAGTGGCAGGTCACATCGCAACAAGCAAAAGCACCGCATTAACGGCGACAATGCTGAGGATACGGTAGTTAATGCCGGATTCAGAGGCTCTAAACCCGGTCAGCGGAAAAAGCCATTCAAAAGAAATACTCCGGGCCCGCCCAGTTTGGACCGAATACTCGACCGCTCATGCCAGATACATGGCACCCCCGAAAATCCAGCCAATCACACCAACAAGGATTGTTGGGTGTTCAAGCAGGCAGGCAAGTTAAATGCCGAAAGCAGAGACAAGGGGCTGCATAGCGATGACGAGGAGGAGCCCCGGCCGCCGAACAACAGTGGACAGAAAGGTTTTCCCCCACAAGTGTGGACGGTGAACATGATATACGCAACCCACGTCCCCAAGAGGGAGCGGAAGCGTGCGCTAAGGGACGTATATGCGATGGAGCCAGTCGCCCCAAAGTTCAACCCATGGTCTTCCTGCCCGATCACTTTTGATCGAAGGGACCACCCCACTAGCATCCGTCATGGCGGATTCGCCGCATTGGTTCTAGACCCAATTATTGACGGATTTAACCTCACTAGAGTCCTTATGGATGGCGGCAGCAGCCTGAACCTGCTTTACCAGGATACAGTGCGGAAAATGGGCATCAATCCCTTGAGGATTAAACCCACTAAAACGACCTTTAAAGGCGTCATACCAGGTGTAGAGGCCAACTGTACAGGCTCAGTTACACTTGAAGTGGTCTTAGGATCTCCGGATAATTTCCGAAGCGAGGAGTTAATCTTCGACATAGTCCCGTTCCGCAGTGGCTATCACGCACTGCTCGGGCGAACCGCATTTGCCAAGTTCAATGCGGTGCCGCACTACGCATACCTCAAGCTCAAGATGCCGGGCCCTCGAGGAGTCATCACGGTAAATGGAAACACCGAACGCTCTCTCCGAACGGAGGAGCATACGGCGGCTATCGCAGCGGAAGTACAAAGCAGCCTCTCAAGGCAATTCTCCAGTCCGGCCATTAAACGTCTGGACACCGCCAAGCGCACCCGGAGTAACCTACAACAAGACCGCCTGGCACGTTCTGAGCAAGCGTAGCAATGCGGCCCCAACCCCAGCCCTCGCGAACTTGCGAAACCAGCGTTGCGCGTACATAACTACACTCTGGAAATACCATGGGCACAAGGGGAGGGGCACCATCACAGCACGCCCGAAACGCGGCTTAAACCGCACTAGGGGCTGCTGATTTCTTAATTTTCTCTTATTTTCAGGACTCCATTATTCGGAAGGCTTGTCCAACAGTACAATTGCCGCACAAACGATACAACCAGGGAAGCAGAAAGCTACGCCGCACTATGGAACTCTAAGGTGGTCTCTATAACGAGCAGTATACCTGTTTTATATACCATTCTGCAGCTCACCCCTAGAAAGGACACATTAAATAGTCCCATTTTTTGCTTATTGCACTATTTGTATCGTTCTGCTTTGATCGCAGCTTTTTTAAACAAAACAATGCATAGCTTCCGTCTATTATTGCATTACTCTTCTTTATGAATATATGTTCATTAATGACATGTTGCACCCGTACACTTTGGTACGGCCAATACGCCAGGGGCTTAAGTACCCCACAATACGGTGTGATAAGTCCGAACACTTTCACAAGTGCGGCACCCCGAACTTATAGCATTATATGCATCGGCTCCGAATCATGTCTTGGGTCAATAGTTGGGTTTGCCCGGCTCCTATGTTTTGGTACCTTACGTTCCGTTATATCGGCTAAGGTAGCACTAGGAGAACTACTGCGATTGTGCCCTAGTTGAGCTGGGCTAAGCACCTCAGTATAGAAAGCTAAAACTGACCGTCATGATGAGGCGAGAGTTGGTCGCTGTTCGAGAGGTTTTCGAGTCCCTAAAGACTTATGCCGCTTAGAGCGAGGAGTCAGCTTTGTCTGGCCTAGGCGTGGATAGCGCCCCGAACTCGGTCTTCCGAACACTAGGGGCTTCACCGAAATTTAAAATTATAGAATTCTATGGCTAAGTCAGAGTGTTCAAGCATTATAGTCCGCTTGCCTTGTTCGTTGTGTTGAGCGCCTCCCTCGAAGGACCCAAGAATGGGAAAAAGAGCGCTCATGTTTATCCCAAACACCCCAGCACTCGTGGCATGGGGGCAGAAGCCGACGACTCGCCAT